>NC_135697.1:13130353-13430353 GCF_964276395.1 Gasterosteus aculeatus | reverse complement strand
AAGTTTCATACTAATTGTAGTCGGCGTTTGATTTGCCAATGATAACTCACATGATTTTCAGAAAAAATGTTTTTTGGTTGATTTGTTGATGTAAATTGTTGCCTCTCCTCCCATTGCATGTCTGCATTATCTGAGAAACCAACACTCTTTATCTAATCAGATGAGGGAGTTTTTCTTCCAGGATTTAATGATCCTCATAATATGGCGTGGGATTCAGGGATCCAACTTTACTCTAATTGGGTGTACAACTTTGGTATTATAGCATTACCACCTCCAAAGAGGAGAGCACAAGGACAACTTTAAATAATTCAGAAACTTAAACCACAACCGGGTACAAACAACCGTGTTGGTGTGTTCCTCCTTAAAGACTGAGGAGACTAAAAAAAAAGCTTTCAACTTGATGTTAAATCCTCGCCCCAGCTCCATTACGTAGTCATTCCCTCTTCAAATACTCATTATCGAGGGCTTTCACAGAAGTGTGAAGCTCCCATCCAGATTAGGATTAGTTGCAAAAAGTAATAAGAAAACATCACATTTGAATGGAAGAATATTTAGGATGCTTATAATTTTTTATGTAAGTCAGTTCATATAAATGTTTCTAACAACCTGGTTCAGATTTTGACGGTCTGTACTCATATATTCCACTATTATACTTTGAGGTAAGAATGTTTACCGCTGCATGACGGCAATGTTCACTGTCTAATCTTGTCTACCGTGCAAAATGAATTTAGCTTTAGCCGGACTTATTGTGGATTGAGTCTAGTGAGCAGTCATTTAGACTAACCTTTAACCTTATCCCCCCTTTCACTGTGTTATTTGTCGTGTTGTCCACTACCTCATTGTCTTATTGTTATGCACCAACCCACAAGTGTCAAATTCCTTGTATGTCTAACACATTATTTTTCAATAAATGGTCCTTATTCCTGATTCTTGATTATTTCGCAAACTCTAAATTGCCCCCATAAACATTATGGTAGTCATCTCATTACATCTCAATTCAATGCTCGGTAAAACGTAACACAACATCTGCACGGCTAAGCAATTCCCCATTGGTCAAAATGTTGCAGCAAACTGTCTGGGTACGTAAAATCCGGTATCTGGATATTTTTCCATTTTGTCCTGAGCTCTGACAAAGTCCTGGCCATCTGCTCTGCTGAAATATTCAGTCATGCTCCGGTGCAGCATCCCTCTTCTGGGCTCTGTAACAACGTGGAAAGAACAAGGCTTACGTGCTTACGTTATCAGTTTGTAAGGAAAAGGCCACTGTCATAGAGCTGTAACACAATGACATGCTGGTGTAACATGCTGGTGTACAGGGGAAAAGTGGCTGGGTCAAAGTTGTTGAATATTCCCTCTACCCATAACAATGCCGGCTGAGGGGCCCTCAGGCCAGGCACTGCCCCCCCACCAACTACTCAAATGTAAGTATTAGTGTTGCACCAGCTCACACTGCATCCGTATGAAGCCGTGTTGATGGCAGAGAGCTTGTTTGTGACTTTGTAAAAAAAGAAAAACGGATACTTGCATATATATATACACATCAGATATCTGGGAGCCAAATGTAGATTATGCAACTACCCCCCCTCCCCATCCGATGTCATGGACAATATGACACCACTCCATGCTGTGTTGAAATATACCTTCTGTGATCTACAGGCCAGCTGATGAAAAGATGGCGGGAGCAAAACTGATTTAATGTACACGCAGCAGTACCCGCTGTGTTTATGCATGAGTGACAAACAACTGAGGCGCTTTTGTGTGTGTCTGTGTACATGCATGTGTGTGCGATGTAATATAACACCTATCTGAAAACCAACCATGAAGCTGTCATTTAAACTCGGTGCCATGTTTATTTTCAGAAAGCATTCACAAAAGTAAACCTAATAATTCCATGTTGTCTGGTTTCCAGGGGCTTTCACAAATGAAAAAATGTCCTATATAGTGAGTTACCAGTGTTAAATGTTGTGCGAGTGTGCTACACCCCCGTTTGTTTACTTCGTTATGTGTTTCTGTCTTTGTCCTGAGATTCCGCCCTCTGCTTCACCCCCGCCCTTCTGTCACTCTTCTGTCCCCTATCATCTCCCTGATTGTTTGCCTGATTTGTTTCTTCTGTGTCTTATTAGTTTCCCCTCTATATATTGGTGTGTCTTCCTGTAGGTGATGGATCTACGCCCGAACCAACATGTGTAGAGTCCCTAATAGCTAAAGATTTGTCTTATTGTGGATCCCCTGTGTTTTGCCCCTTTTTGAATTCTGTTTTGAAAAATAAAAATAAATGTGTGTGTATGTGAGAATGACATTTATTTTTTTATTTCTGAAAGCATAATTATAGATCCTACAAGCTGTGGTTAGAGATTTCTGCTTCCACTTGATTAACGTTTGGAATATTCATTCAGGCCAAGGTTGCAAAAAGGTGAGCAGAGCAGCCTAGACATATTTCTAAAAGCAATTACCTCTTTGCTTCCAAGAGCAAGCACTCCCAGCCAGATGGGCGTCTCTCCAGCCTGGACTGGATCTACCCCGGGGGGATGCGGAGTTAGCCGCAGAGCTTCGGACATGGCGTCTCTCACTGTGGCATCCCTCATCACCAGTCCAGCCGCCGGGCAAGCAAACGTGGTCTTGTGTCCACTATATTGTCCTTTGTCACCACTCTGAAGCTGTTGAATACCAAGTATGGTGCAAACGTCTGCTAATTGGTAATTTCATATCTTCATATACGACATATTTTGTGATTATTCAATGAATCAATGGTCTTTATGAGATTATCACATGGTATTTTTTCCTCGTCGTTACTTTAAATAATTCTTGTTGCTCAATTTATGAAGAATGTTGTCGTCTAGTTTGATCCAAATGGGATCACTTACAAAAGAGCCTCACACTGTATTGAAGAATACTTGAAGCTAGCATATAAGATTAAAGCATATACGATTTCTACACAATCAGACTTTTCTTTTTGCGACCAGAGGGCTAACACACAAACTGTGACTTTGGTTTTCTGTGCCTCTTTCAAACCTTCTGTAAACAGTACGTGTTGAATCTAGCCCTGAATGAATCAAACAAGTACTTCAGAATGTAAAATTATTCAAATCAAAAAGGACAAACACAAGTTCCACACCACAGCACCGACTTCTCAGATATCATAGCGGCTTGTTTGCTTTGTTTGTCGGTTTTGTTTAAGTGGGTTTTACGTGCAGGAGCCCGACATTCGCAGTGATGTGTATTGAATGGAAAAAAAAAAGGTGGCGATAGGAGCGAGGCAGATCCACCCGGAGAGACGGCAGAGATCAGGAGATGAATGAGAGACGTATTGCTCTCCAGATTAGGTTTGTTTTCCAATCATCTTCTGGCCATATACCATATTGATTAAAACCTAATAACCTCATAAGAGGATCTCCTCCACCTTTCTCATCCTCTGCCAACCGTCCCTCTTGTCCCGTCTCCTCCTCCTGCTCATCGTCGTCTTCTTTCTCTCGCTATTCCCAAAGAGAAACCACTCGTCGGCTCTCCGCTCACCATTAAAGAAGCTCTGACAGCAAATCACTCTTACTGACCTCAAAGTTGAGCCTTTCATTTTGATGATATATATCAATCATGACAAGGATATCAAATAAAAAAATAAAAAAAGGATTGGCTTGGTTATATATCTGACCCACGATTAAAAGAAATTACCCTACAACACACACATCAATCTGGTACAGTGTCAAGCCGACAGGAGGGTTAGGGGAAAACAATGTGGCGAGTTGACGGCTTTGATTGGTGCAACATTTTGCCGGTGAACCTTTGCATTCACTTAGGAGAATATGCTTGGCCTAAAAGTCATATTATAGATATTGATGCTTCCCCGAAGTGAAGTTTACCTTGCGGCACAAATCAATGCACTGCGCTTTGTCTGCAATTGTTAGTCCACCAGCCTCACATGAGCCCTGAGATGGCAATTACCCCGTCGCCGCTTCGCTTTCACGGGTGTCATTCTGCTATCCATGATCCAAAATTCCGTAATGGCTGTTAAAGCATCACTTCAAACTTTTGCTCTTTACACCCTCTTCCAGGCCTCCTCCATCGGCACCAAAACATCCCGATATCACATCCAATCGCACCGATGAGGCTTTCAATCGAGGAGAGACCAAAAAAATCCACGGTATTAGATGGTGTGGCAGAATTCACTCACCAAGCCACCCGTGTGGAGACGTAGACGTGAGGGACAATGAGCATAACCTTCCTGTGGGCTATATTTTACTGCTGATGGACTACTGTTGCTTTTATGGCCTCTAATGGTGAACGATACTCAAATTTCTCCCTTGGCTTCCTGTTCGCTTCCTATTCTCTTTATATTTTTCCCTCGTTTTCTCGCTCACCCTCCGCTATTAAGCTTGCTTTCCATCTCTGTTACTCTCGGCTTAATCTCCAATAAAACACAATAGCAAAGATTGACTATAAAGACATCACACACACACACTCTTCTGTCTTGTATGTGACTTTGTGAACCTCTGCTCATTTTCTTGGGATTATTTCATTTCCTTCCCATTCTATGCCTTGATCACAGGAAAACAAGTCTTGGTATATTAACCTTATTAGCGGTATTTGCAATCTAATTAAAGTGGAATTTATTTGCCCAGCATGGGAGATTAAAGGAGCATAAGGGCTACCGGGGTTTGTGGCAGACGGCAACCTTTAACAAGGCTCTTGTTTCATGTTGTAATGATACAGTGGTGGGTTGCCTTTGTAGAAATGCCCTGCTTCCCTCCATCTATCCACATTTCCAACACCGCTTCCACCTGTTAAACAGTTTCGCAGAGGGGGGTCATAAACCCTTAGGCATGCCAAGGTCCTTGTTTCTCAAATTATGTTCCACCAAAAAAACACTAAATCCCGCCCCGCGCCCCCCGTGGAGATTAAAGGTGTCATTAAAAAGTCTTGGGTGGAGGGGGCATCTGTAGAAACTTGCCAAACTGTTATTGCAGTTTTATCGGCAATACTTGCTGCTCAAGGAGGGCACTCCAAAAAAGGCCAATTTGATTAATAGACTTACGAGTTTGGAGATTTATCAGATGCCAAAACTAAGCACAAAGGAGAATTTCACAGCTCCGGAAGATGACCATGGCAGCATTTTTTACTGCAACAATCACAAAGTAATCGTTGTGGTTTCATGTCTCCGAGGGATCTGCCAAGAGTGCCTGATTGCACACGTTCCACTGAGCGATGCAGCGCCTGCTGAACTTGGTTCCACTTCTTTTTGCTGGGTGATCCTGCATTTTAAAATCCGAATAAGTGAGCTGCTTTGCTTCATGCCTGTATATCAGGTGTATATCAGTCTGAACTGGGCCACATGTATGCTCGTCAGTTACCAGTGACAATGAGATATCGGCGTTACCGATCCTTGACAGTGTCACATTTTGAGCAACGCATCGGTGTTGGAATAAGAGAGAAAAGGAGAGCTGCAACGTGAATGAATAGTTGTCTTCACATAAAATGGAAACCAATGCCCAGTACGCAGTCCTGCTCATTGTGTTCAAAATGCTCCAGCTTGCGAGCACTGTTAGCTCACCCGCTGTTATTAAATGTTTCTTTTTATTGGAAATCCAGCACACCTTTTCAACGCACCATACGTATACAGTTGCTCATGTAAATAATGAAGAATGTTGTGACTCTTTGGGCTGGTGGGGATTGCATGCAGAAAAAGAAGGATGTTGATCCTCTCAATGTCTTCATTTCTTTTCATTTTCTCTGCAGCCTAAATGTCAGTCTCACATACATTTGGCCCCGTATTGACTCTTTGCTATTTAGTTTCACGGGTTCTGTCAGTCCAGGTCATTTTCAGGCTGAGTGGATCACTGCATCTGTCTCCCAGATGCCCCTCGCTTGCCTCTCTGCAGAAATTTAGCTCACTTCAAAGAAACGCGGAGGAGATCTCAATTGATTTGGTCTTGCAGACTGTCTTATTCTCTCAGATTCTCTTCTACTCTTCACTTCACCTGCTGTTTTGTGCAGTCTCTCGTCCAGTCAGTATTCCTTTATCCATCTTTCATTTTCGTTTTCAGGAATCAGGAAACATTTATTGCCAAAATATGTCAGACATACAAGGAATTTGTCTTGGCGGTTGGTGCTTGACAGTAGACAGTGTAACAATAGACAACAAGACAGCAGTGCACAAGTAATAAAATAAAGTAAAATGAAATGCTAATGCAGTGGGTTAGTAGAATAAGGCTATAGGTTAATATAAAACAAGAGAATACAGTTAGAGTTAAAAATTTACAATATTAAAAAAGTTTTAAATGAAAGAGTAGAAAACAAAAAGGCCGACGTCCCGGGGCTCCTTTTAGTCTTATGGTTGTTGGTGGAATGCGACGTCTCTGACAAGACGCAAGCTCAAACTGAAACTGTTAACAGGGCAGAGGATGTAAGTGAGTATGGCGTCCGATCAATGTGATCAAAAGGCACTTGATGATTGATGGAATCAATTACACATGATAAGTCAAGGACAAATGCATGGCTTTAGTGTGGCTAACCTGATTGCACTGAACAAATACTGAGGCAAGAACGTGCTACGCTGAAATACAAAGGAAGGGATTCAAGGCAACATCTTGTGTGAATTTCTTTTCTTCCTTCCTTCATTTGCAAGGTCCCGATGGGATTAAGCAGTAGCCTGTTTGCTTTGGTTCACATATTTAACATGTCTCTTTTGTCTTCTCCCCTTGTCCTTTTTTTACGCTCCCTCGGCCTATATTGTCCCCCACAAAGGCCAGCAAAGCCCAATTCAGACCCTGTCGAGCTCTAAGCAATTCCATTTGGCTTCAGTCAGTTCGACTTCATCTGCTCATGCATATAGTGGGGCTGGAACATACTGGCCATCGTCTACTAGCCCAAAGATTTGTTGGAATGAACGATATCAACCGAGGTTTGCTCAGGTGTGTAAGAAACTGCTTTTTAAACCCCCCAAATATGTTTTTTTTCTGTTAAAAGGACTGGAATAATAATTTATTAAACTAAATAACTCACCACTTAAATATCTCTACGTGGATGTAGACTGCACGGTGGAGGGACTCGGGTGGTGGATGACGTTTTTATTGTCCTGCTGTTAAGTCACTCAGACTTCAATAGCAGCCTCCTATTCATTTCCTGTGGTCTCTGCTTTCCAAAATGATGTCAAACCGTGTCTTTAAACAACTAATTGTTGATTTAAAAGAAGAAAAACACCAATGACGTGCACTCAACCAGTAACATTCTTGTTTGGAGCATGAAATGGTTTCAAAATTGCTCTCTCAGAGCAATTTTGATACGGAACAAATAAGCATCCATTTTTAAACTGTTTATAAGACATTTTGAGAGCTTTGGAGATGCATAATTGGACAGTGAATTCAAAAACTGTTCCATTTCATTTGTATGACTGTCAAGGATCACATTTGGACTATCTGTGTGTGAGGGACACATAATGAAAGGAAGAGGACATAGTGAGGCGAAGAGGAAAAAGGGTAAGAACATTTCATACCGAGCCTTTTTCCTCTCCCAAGGCATGATTGTTTTTTGTTTTTTTGAGGGTGGGGACTCAAAATAGAGGAGCTATGGACACACTGGGCAATGACATTTTCTTTTCTGCTGAAGTTAAATTTCTCTCCACGGTGTCATCATGCAGCATGTGGTGCTAACAAGCGAAGGTGGGCCAGCGGGTGGTAAGGGTTTGCATTGCTACGTAGCATATCTGTGATGTAAGCAAAGGCACCACATCAAACATACATGTGCACATTTTACCATATTCCCTTTCTTCTTCTTGTATTTTTCGTCTTTGCTGCCATTATTTCCCCCGTTCTTCCCTTATGTCCCGTTACCAACACATTTCAATGTCCTCCTTGTCCCCGCTTATAATGTCTCTCCATTTGTTTTTGATCATGCTGTTTGGATGAAGTCAGTCTCAACCTTCTCCCACATTTTATTTTTACAGAAAAAGCCACTGAGGCATCATGCTTTTTCGCCTTACATTTTTGATCTTGTAAAGGCACATGAAGGAGATCGGCTTGGCAATACTTACTCTGTGAGCTACTTAAATTGAGGTATAGTATCTGTGGTGATAATTTGACCGTAATCAGCAGCAATCTGAAGCCAAAGTTTTGTAAACATATAGACTATAACGAAAGCCCTGTGGCGCTACAGGGGCCAATCTCAGTATGCATCTAGCAACAGTAAGATAATACATGTGTAAAGAAGGCACTATGCCTGTCTTTGGAGTGCCAAAAATGTACATGCATGTACACTTGTGTTTTTTGACCTTGTTGGCCTGATGCTCGACAAGTCACCGATGTGTTGCACGGATCTGGGACACGGTTTCATGAAGAGAATTCTGCCAGGGTATTGTGCACACTTTTCAGAAATGAAAATCTTGGCCTCGGCACAACCGCGGAGATCCAAAAGTACACCGTAATGCTGGAGGGACCTGAGGGAGGCTGCTTGGTACCCCCCAGGAGGAGCTCAAAGAGTTGGCTGGGGTAAAAGGACTCTACTTTCCTGGCGCCAGCTCCACTTTTAGAATTAGGGCCTCAAAAATGGATGAGTTCGATGATGTAATTAGACATTAGATGACCTAGCGTGCCAAAAAAACACTGAAAAAACAATTTTGCCTTAGTCAGATCATTTTTTGAGACGTCAAAAACACATTCGTGTCATTCCCTGGTAAAAATAACAAGGTTTAAGTCTCATCTGGCAAATGTGACTTTAGCAATTTCGCAAGTTGGCCTTCAAATAAACATTCTTGTAAACAGTCTTGTTTTTGGGTGTACCCTGGCAGACGTTGAGAACATTTTATTAATCACACAAATTGTTCCGCCCCCATTTTCCCCATATCACTATTCACCCGAGGATTATTTTCAAGAAACTAAACCTAGAGAGATTTAAAAAGTCAACCACAATAATCAGTTACTAAGAAGAAATTCTCCCGCCATTAAAATGTGCACATGCAGCAGGGGTTAATGTACCAGTGGAGGCTGCTGCGAATGGTTGGAAGCATTACACTTGTCATCAGGCAGGAGCGAAAGCAGTAAAAAACCCTTCCGTTAACACAATTACCATCTGAGACCAATATTACAAAAGCGAGGTTCGCTCATTAAGTCATTGCCAACATGTTTTGATTACTTACCCTCTCTCTTTTCTCTCTTTATCCCTCTCTTCTCTCCTCCTTTTCCTCTTGCTCCCTCTCCCTCTCATCTCATGCATCTTATTATGCAAAGGCCAAGCTGTAGAATTAGCAATGTAATAGATGTGAGCCGCTTGCTAACCTCAGCGAGCATTCATGCTCGGAATATCAAAGAAGGTCTCGCACGCAAGGCAGCTGCATATTGCTGCGTCGGCCTTGTCATCACTCTGTCGGGAGCGTGTGCGTGAGGGTGTTGTGCTCCTTCGCACATGTGTTCAACGTCTGTTGCCAGGGTACAACAGTTGGAGGTCAGGCTGAGAGCAAATGTCATCTCTTAATGGAAAAGGAGAATACCTGGAACGTCCTTGGGTGCGCATACATAGGTATTGGTATCCCTCAATTTAACTTGCGGGCAAACTTTCACTTGCGAATGAGGAATCAGAACCGGTGAGACTTTTGAGAAGTTTGATCTTTATCATCTTTCAGTCAAAATGAGATCAGTCACTAAGTACAGGATATAACAGTCATACAGAAATACGCACACATGGGGAGTAAGTAACATTCTCAACCAGAATGAAAGTGAATTGATTTGCCGGCTGACAGCTGTGTGGGCTGACAGATGCTCTCGCCCAGCTGGAATGACGTTTTTCCTTTGAGTCACATGTCAGATTCAAGGCTAGATTCTGATCAGAAGAGGGCTTGTTCTCAATCTGCATAAAAGGCATTTGAAGCCATTGCAATGTGACTTTCAGAGAGGGATATTTTGTGTGCATGTGTACTTGTGCGTGCTCACATATGCTTGTCATAGTGCAATTCTGGTGAGCACACAAATGTGCACCTCGGATGGAATGTTGTGTGTGTGTGTGTTTGCGTGTATCTGGGTCTGCCTGCGTGTGTTCCAAAACCGCTGATTTGCACGCTCCGAAGGAGCAGATTTTCATATATTTAAAGGCGGGCACGCTGCTAAGCTATGACAGGCTGAGGGCACTGATGCATTAGAAAAGCTTGTGTAAACCATAAGCTGACAGATAGAGGGAACACACAACACACAGTTGTATTACACTCTTTCTCTTCTGTTGTAACCTATCTTTTTTTGTTCTTCTAAATTCCTCTTTCGGCTTGCTTTCTTTTGTTAATTATCCATCACATTAGCTATCCATTAGCTATCCATCTGTGTATCCAATTATTAGTTATGGTTGTGTTGGCTTCTAGCTCCCGCTGTCTATCTGCCTGTTAGCAAGCTTGCTAAAGCTACGACTGGTTTGAATTGAAATGGACAGAATGGACAAACTAAGACAATGGGGAGCAAGAAATGTTGATGCAGGAAAAGAAATGATATTGAGGAAAATGTATGAGGGCGAAGCATTGGAATCTGGAGAATGATCAACCTACGGATTGTTATCCACACATTGTCAAAAGATGGAGGGGGTAGACGGTAGCGAAGACGTTCTGCATGATGAAGCTTTCAACATATTTGTTGGTCTGGAGCCAGCAGAGGAGAGATGCAGCGACAAGCCAGAGAGAGAAAAAGAGACGGAGAAATGCAGAATAAATGTTAGCACCCACGAGAATACTTGGCCCCAGTTACTCCTGAGCAATGCAGATGTGTTTTTTTTTCGTTTTACAGTTAAAGTTATGTAGCAGGAGGTACAAGACAACAAAACAAACTAAAAGCATCAATGTACTACTTAAAATAACAAATGAACCACTGAATTAAAAGTGACCGAAAGGTGCATAGATCTGCAAACTGAGGACAATTTCCTCCCAACTACAGTTGTAGCAAACCTTTTTCAAAACAAAGTGAGTATTGATATGTGGCTGAATGGAATTTATTGTCCATTTAACTTCAAATGGGACCATAACTTACAAAATGAACATGATGCCGTATTGAAGATGACTCAAAACTAACGATTGAAACAATAAACTCATCTTTAAAATGTTTACTGAGGTGAAGAAAGTGAGAGGTAGGCTCATATTTATCTTTTTTTTCCAAACAGAGGACTCCTTGCTGGTGCCTCTTCCTCACGCATTTGCAGCCTATTTATGCACCATCTAAAAAAAATGTACACACGAATCATATCAAATTATACTAAACTTTAAAACTACATATTTTATAAGAAAGCAGTTTAGAAAAAAGGCCTTGCAAATGTCTTTTATCTGCTGATGAGCTATCGAGTGCTTATTGCTACTAAACTTTCTCATCTTTCAGTTTGAGGTCAAAGAAAATGGTGCACTACTGGTACAGTGTCTCCCAAAGCCTCAGTGACACACACAACTCCGGCAGCAGATTAGTCTCTACATGGTTATAATGCAGTTCAAATGAATGTATGAGTGCACTTAACGTACTGAAGTATCACTTGGGCAGCCGACGATCGAGAGTTCATTTCAGTTTCCTCTCTTTTACCTGACCCCTTTTTCTCACGAAGCCCGGGCAGTGAACCTGTCCTCCCTCCCATCTCTCTGCAGCACCGGGGCAAAACTTACCTTGACCTGCAGGCAAGTGTGCGGCAAAGGCCATTAACCACCCACGCATACCCATCCCTTACCCGTCTTACTCTGTCTCTCGAAGTGAGACAGAGGTCACCTTGGAGCGAGACACTTTGTCAATGTACAGCGGCGGATCGGCACACAAGCACTCGGCACCCAGTCTCTGTATCCTCCGATGTCTGTCCCTCCCTTCCTGTCCCTGCCTCCCTCTGTCACTTGTGCCCACTTTAACCTCCTGCTTGCTCGTCTCTCATCTGTCTGCCTCAGGGCCAACGGGCAACGTCGGAATTCCCCTCGGAGCACAATCCCTCACCGTCACCAGCGGCCGTTTTAGCGTAGGCCAGTTGTTATCAAACCACAACGCGGGTAACGGATAATTTGCAACTGTGTTGTTGTGTTGGTAAAGAATGCGTTGCACGAAATAAAATCTTTCCAGTGTTTTAGCGGTTCCTGCGAAGGAGTGAAATTCTTTGCTGGCTCTAGGAACGTAGTCAGGATGCATTCGTACTTTCACGTAATAGATATATGTGCCTCAAGGAGGAACACATGGGGGAAACTGAAGCAATCTGGTGTCTGGGTACTAGAGTATTAATCTACTCAATTAGTGAAATGACAGAAATATTATTTTCAATTTGCACAATGTCCAACATTTTCTGTTTCTGTCTTTTTTATAATTAACAGCAACAAATTACTTTTGAACTGTCGGTCAACCTGAGATTGTATTTCGGGTTTGAAATAAATTGTTAGACCTTTTTCGGGGCTCACGGTTGACCCCTCACACCGAACGCGACCACAATACTTCAGGTCAGTCTGCTACCCTGCCGTCGAAATTCATGCTCGAAAAAGTGGAAAAAGTGTGTGCAGTGCCCATATAAAGTACTATTACCAGTACTATATATTACTACAACTAAATTATTATTGTTAGCCCTACACTGCAAGGACCATTAGACCTGCGTTTGTATTAATAGTACGAAACGTATGAGCTACTTACGGCGGGACACACTTGTCTCCCTGCAACGCATACTCATGACACCCATTGCATGAGCAATGAGCAGTGAGCAATTGTCATATTCATCACTGCTCCTGATCACTTTGAATTAAAATCAGCCCCACTTCCATTTCTACCTTTAGGCTTTGATTCTTGTCTTGCTGGAGATGAAATGTGCTAATGTCACTCCCCAGGCTCCCCATTAGCTGGCTTAAATCTGTGCTGCAGGGAGTGAAGGAGCGAGAGACTAAACTGCAATGCCTCACGCGGTATTCACGGATCAGTAATGTTGACGGAACTTTTGTGCACTTTTTGTCTTATTATTGTTCACCTTTATTTTTTTATTTATTCAAAAAGGGAGTGTCCTGTCTACACACTGATGACTGTGTAACTACTACAGATATAGCAAGAGTGTTGTTTTTTGCTTTAATAATAAACGATATTATTGAAAATGCAAAATATATATATTATAGTATGATTAAGCTGGTTGCATTTTATGTATTTTTTTTGCATTGTTGTTCTAACTCAACTCAAACACGCTCTTCCTGTAATAGATTGGGTAATTGACCTCTTGATTTATTAGTCGATTGTGTTGCAAAGAAAAGGAATGCAAACATAGCAAGTCTTCAAAGGTCATACGTTCACCGGTAAAGCACACACACACACACACACACACACATACACAAACATGACAGCACACCGCACCCCAGCATGTTTTCATGAGGACAGATGCCCTTATTCAGCATCGGTTAGCAGGTGATGTGTGAAAACATTAAAAGCAGCACAGTTAACATCCCCACCTTGTCTCTCACCCCATCCAGAGTTGTTTATCTTCCGCCCTTGATAAAGTGAAGGGACCATTGTGCGTGTGTGTGTCACAAACAATCAGCTGAGACACTACCCACAGTCCCAAACTAGATCAATTGACCTTCCAGAGACATGTGGACAATGAAGAGTGATGGACGGAACGGGAGAGAGGATCAGCACTGTGGAGAGGCGTGAAGAAACTACTACAGCAACAGGGAGGAAAGCAGGGAGAGGAAGACCAGGGGGAGCAATCGTGCAGTTGTAGAGATGAAAGGTGAGGCTTTCTACGCGCTACGAGCAGGATGAGACGCCACCGGGCCGCGGTCTTTGCGGGCAGCTCAGCCTCACACTTGGTGAGTCACCACAGTGATTTATGTAACGTATAACCTCCATCTTGTAAAGTTAGATCCACGCTAAAGAACCAGGAATGCACAAACAGGTTTCTGATTAAGACTTGTGTTGTATGTTTAAACTTAAAGACACCTCCTCTGCTTCTTATAGCTTCCTGGTCCCCGGAGGTGTAAACGTCTCATTTCCTGAGTCACCACTGACATTACCGTATTGATTGACTTTAAAATTGATGTGGCAAAACTTATTTTGTGGCAAAACTTATTAAACTATTTCTTACTTTTACAGCAAGCAAGTGAACTACATTAAAATTCAGTTGGAGTTGTGCTTTTGCTGTTGAATGCTATTTTTACATGCTTGTTGCTAATTTGAGCTGTTTGGTATGGAGCAAGTACAGCGACGGCTTTGAAAGTGTTTGCAGGAAATAGCGAGGGGAGCTGCAGATTCTGTTTGTAAGAGCTTTCGCATTGTCTCATTGTATGGAAGGACGATGAGAAAACGTATCATGAGAATATCAAATAAAACCTGCTTCAACATGCTTATGTTGAACACATACGGCAGTGCTGTTGTTTGCTAAAAGTATTTGTATTAGACTAACCTAAAGGTGATGCTGATGATGAAATTCACCATGATCGGGGGATATCAAGTGTTTCAAAGACCTCGGGATTCTTCCTTTAGGTACCAAATGTCATGGCAACGCAAGGCAACTCCCACTGTTCATGTGCAGACAGCCTAAGGAAAGTATAGAAAAGGAGGGAGGGGATGTGAACTAAAAGAAACAAGCGCCTGTCTCCTAGAGCATTTTTTAAATCTATCCTAACCTGAGGAAGGGAGGCTGTTTAGGAGTCTTATACTACCTCCTGCCAATCTATCCTTACGGGCATACAGACTTTGTGCTACCAGAGATAGTGAAAAAAATGGTTTGACTTGTGTTGAGAGAAGGTGTCGTTTATTATGTCGGAGTTCTATGCCTTTAGTATGTCAGACGAATGCAAAGCTCTTCTGGTTCAACATTTGATCTCATAAAAGGATGTCCTAAGAACTCATAAGACGCCTTTTTTGAGATTCCCCATACAAACATCACCACTTTTAGTAAGAAGACGTCGGTTAAAGGAAAAGGTTTCTCGCTCTTACCAACCACTTTCATGTCGAGTAATGTGAAGATTTTCAAATAAATGGTTTTGTGACCCGGGTGTCTGTAGTTATCAAAGAGTGTTGCAAGAAAAATAGCTTCAGGTGGTTTCTTTTGCAGTTTCATTTCTGGGTGTTTGGTCTCTTGGTCCTCGGTGACTCGTGGATGTAAATAGTGTCTTCATCTGTTGGCGTCACATTTAGGTATGTTGGAGCTTCCTTCGCCTCCACGTGGTTTATTAACACTCAACCACGGGGTCATTGGGAAAAATTACACTCAAATATTATATAAATGTACAGACAAAAAGATCTCCATATACCTTTAAAAAAAAGTTGATGTAGGGGTAAAACATAAAAATAGCAAAAGTGCATATTCAGGAGAATTAGAGCTTGAGTGATTAATGATGCGCTTTAATTGGCCCTTTTAACGTTATTGGTGGTCAAACTATTATCAATGCTTTTGGGTTATTTACATTTTAACAAAGCATTACGTTTTATGAGCTTACCGTGTATGCATTAAACATCGGGTTTTCAGAAAAATACCTACAGGCATTATTTTTCTTCCAAATGCAGTGCGGCGAGAGAACATAGAGCCACTTATGTGAAATCCTAGAGCTGAAAACTTTTAATTAAGTGCAGGAAATGTGTGTTGTTCTTTGTGCTTTCTTTCAGCGCGACTGTGGAGATTTGTTGTGGTACCAGTCAAGTCCCGCTCATTACTAATCAGTAACAAGTAAGAACCCACAAAAAGAAAACATGACTGTAAACATAAAAAAGTAATGAGTTGTCAACAATATCAGAATAACAAAAGGAAAAAGGAATTTTTAACTCCCCAAATCAAGTAATGATCAGTAAAAAAGAGTTGATATTTCAAGTACCGAATTCTGAATAACAAAAAAACTTTATATGATTTATTTATCTTTGAGTCGACGTTTACATTTAAAGAAAGAAATGTCAACTGGTGAAAAAGTTGCTCCCTTTTTGTGGTGGTTTGATTGAGTTCTCATATATATTTAGGTAGAATGAAATCAGAGGGAATTCCAAAGGTCTAACCAGCAGTAATTCTGACTGTGCTTTCTGAAATGGATATAAGCGCAACTTATTTCTGTACACTGAACAGATAAGGCCTGGCAGCAATATTAAACACACCAGGCCTTAATGAATACAGATAAAGAGTCTTGTCGAGAGAAAAATGGTATTAATACTAGACATCATGAAAGGGTTGAATTGACCGTCTATTTCAAGGTCCGTCATTTACGTGGCTTCATTTGCGCCGTTAAATACAGTAACGCACGTGATCACTGCAGTTCGGCCAAAGGCTGGAACACCTTCTAATCCTCTTTTTATCCCCTCAAGGGCCTCGTGACGCCTCAGAATGTACCGCGGTCAGCGCTGCACTGCTGCGTTGTCTATCGTGCCCCAAAGTCACAAACCAGCTGGAGCTGGAGACATTGATTTGAGCTTCCAGCTGCGGAGTGGCTGCTGACAACACGGCAGGGTATCGCCATGGAGATGCTCGGGGACAAGAATACCCGCAGACCTACAGAGCTGCGTTAAAATGGCTGCAGACGTAAAAACCAAATGTTTCCCCCGGGCGCCTCGCCTCCCTCAGTGTGCGGCAGGTAACAGGATTCTGATAAAACGCTAATATTCATGTTGTAAAAGTAAGGAGAATGACTGTGAAAGTAGAGGACCTGTGCATCAATGTGAAATACAGGATAAAATTCAATTTTAAGATGACATTTCACATTCCTCACCGCTCAAGTGAAATTGATATCAATTTGAATTGCATTGCTCGCTGCTGGTTGGTTCCAACAGTGCTTCTTCTCTTGATTAGCACAGTAATTAGCACAACGAGGAGTATTTATCACGCGCTAATGAGTCTAGTTCACGTTTAGCGAACGTTGACGACACAATGAACAAATGCAGCGATCTCCTGGGACCTTTTTGCCTTTGTCACATTGACAGTATGGACCGAAATATAAACCGTTTGATGAAAGTGTTGTTGGTGTGTCTCCAAACCTTTTTCACCATTTTGAAAGATTTGGGGGAAGGAAGTCAGTCCATCAGGTGATTATGTTGGCCTGCCCTCCGTCAAAAGCTGAAAGTCATCTGACTAATGCTCATATTTATTATTATGTTTATGTCATTTTTCAATGCTGCCATACGATCTGGTCATATTGTATGTTCTAGGGACAGACGTCACACCCACTGGTAATCTATCCATGACAATATCTTACTCACCCTTTCTCACGCTCTATTGAGGTCAGGTGGAACCCTTGAAAACTAACGCAATGTGAGATAGGCGAACATCAGTGTGCATCGCCTACAGACTATTATTACGAAGTAGATAAATGCTGCACCTGCTGTGTCAAAATCCACAATATTGACTTCACCTCTTTAGGTCAGCCACTTATCCTCATGTTTGTTCATGCTGTGCTTATGGCTTGTGTGGCAGTGGATTTCTCAAACTGACTGGTCACAGATGAGGTTGATGAGCAATTTTTAACAGATTTCTTTAATGGACATGAATCATGGGAAGGAGAGCACAATTTCTGAGAAAACCTTCGAACACTCTGTACATGTATCATCACAATGCTTCGCTGTGCGGCAACAGAATTTAGGTCAGTCACTCAGTTGGAAAAACTCTGCTCCTTCATACCTCAGGGGTGTTAAACTTTACCAGAGTCAACATCACATAACAAACTGGTGTGTATTATTTACGGAGCAGTACGCAACTGATAAAGTAAAATAAAAAAAGACCTGTCCTAATCCTCTTATTACTTTATCTGTGCAACATTTTCTTTGCTGACCTTGCGGCACACATATCTGCAGACAGACATGACACAATTTTTACAAAAAAAAATGCCACTGTCCATATGATTTGGGGAGGGACATACACTACAACCCATCATTGTCATGTTACACCACCAACTATATGTCATTGTCACAAATGTACCACAGGATTGTGTAGAACAAGTTCTTCTTTCATATAAATTCCCCCCTTCCCCCCTCCACTAATCATAAATCACAGAGCCTTTTGGGAGCAGTGATTGATTCCATCGCCGGGACTAAAAGGCAGAATCAGCCTTGTCCACTTATTCCTCCAAACCCCTCGCGCCTCCTTCCGATGTGCTCACTCAGCTAATCATATGAAGCTCCGTAGTAGACAGGAGCACGTAAGGTGTGTGTGTGTGTGTGTGTGTGTGTGTGTGTGTGTGTGTGTGATCGTGCATTCCTGTGTGAGTGTCAGTGGGCGTAATGAAGCGGAGGATGATGCTGACACAAAGTCCATCAGAAAGTGTCGGTTTGGGTTAATCCTGATGTTGTTCTGTCTGCAGAAGTATGAGCGCGTCAGCCTTGTGGACACAAGCAGACAAACGCACACACATATATAGATACCTACACACATGCTCTCGTATCTTTGTGATTTTTGACACAAGAGTAATTGAAGAGGCCGTTGTCAATTAACACTATTTCACCATCTCCTTGAGAGCAGCCAAGCTGTCACTACTTCCGTCATTACAACTACAACCGAGTTAATCGCCATTCCAGTTTATTTTGTCCTCCCAGGA
This sequence comes from Gasterosteus aculeatus, assembly GCF_964276395.1. Lineage (NCBI taxonomy): Eukaryota > Metazoa > Chordata > Actinopteri > Perciformes > Gasterosteidae > Gasterosteus > Gasterosteus aculeatus. Next base: position 13,411,896 of record NC_135697.1, on the reverse strand, counting down.
AATTAAGTGGGGTATCAGCGATGCGTGGCATTGTAATGGTTTTAAGCGTAATGTGCTCCCGGTGTCAGGAGATTTAGAAAATGATAAGGTACGTCAATGTTCCCAGCTCGCCTATCTGCGCTGGTAATGTGTGCCTTTCGGTGGGATATAGTATGTCATCATCCTTTGTGCAGTGCAGCACTTTTCTAATTTCCTTCTTTTTTTTTTTGTTGAATATATTAGATATAATTCTTGAGACAATGAAAAGGCGGCTTTTGAAGAGAGGGGCGAGATGCGATAATTGTTCAACTTCAAGGGATTATAACACTTTCAGACTCCATCCTGGAAGACATTCATTTAAATGGTGAAGTAATTAAGACGGAGGCATAGGCCATGAGAAGGTGGGGGGGGGCGGGGCGGGGGAGTGGGGATCTGTGGTGGGGGGGGGGGGGGGGGGGGGGTTTGTGGTGGTGCCAGCTATCAATCGCTTCGATCAAAGTACACTGCCCCCTTCAGAACATATCAGCGGTTTAACACGGCTCTGCCATCACTGCGGGAGTCAGCTCCTGTTCCTTCTGAGCCCGTATTTCTTTCAGAACTTTTTCACATTATAAGGAGACTATATTACTACAGGTGGGCACTGTAGTCGTAAAACAGTAGAAAAAGTCCAGAATAAATGTTTTGGCTAGTGACGAAAAGGCCTGTCAGGGTGTAACAAAGTAATGCAGGTACGACTTCAGATGTAATTAATAGTTTTACTGTTTATGTCTAATAAAAAGTATTCATCAGTATTTAAAATGTTGTAGAACATGTCCGATATTCTCTTTTTTGAAACATAAAATTGAAAGTTAAATGTTTGTTTAATCCACTTGGTTTCATTATAAATGTTTCGTACCAGTGTGTTCAAGTTTACTTCAGGTAAGGTTAGAAGCAAATCTTGACTATCAATCCAAAACACGGCAGGTGAGATAAAATGGATTATATCTTGTATTATATCCAAGTAACCAATGCATTCCTTGAATACAAAACCATTACCATTGACTGGAAACTGACATTTCAGTCTGCAGACCACAATGCAAGCACAGCAGAATAAGCCGCATCGTGCCTCGGCTCCACCGCCATTATTTGTTAGCCATTTTTAGTCTGGTCTTTTTATGGCATTTGTCGTCTGCCTTCTAAGTTCAAACATGTTACTCATCTGTGCCGAATGTCTTACATCGAGTAGAGTTCCCCTTTTTACCTTTAAAACGTTTCTCTGTCTTTCTTCCTCTCTCTCCCCCTGCAATCCTTCCACACGTGGGTCGACATTTTCCCAGCAGCGCTTGATACATATCTGACCTTTGATGTTGTCGCTGCGTGTCCCGGAGCCTCAGGTCCAATTAAAACTAACAACCCTGGAGGCCCTCTAACCGGCACTCGGACGCACCTTTTGCTTCTTGTCTCTCTTTTTTTTTTGTCTCTCCCATAACTTTCAGCACTTCTTCTGGACTCGGCCCCGTTTGCCCTCCTGCCACTGTGCACCTCTTCTCATTTGAGACTCTACCTTGTCTCCTTTCTATCCTTCATCTATTTCACCAACATTATTTGGTCAACACGAGAGTGTCTGCCTTCATCGGCAGCTTCATCTGCCTTCTCTATTGTCACGCGTGCTATGTGTATTTTTTGAGCAAACCGATTCATACTTTGCTCCCATTTGGCTAATAGTGGTGCTGCATTCCTCAAAACTCCCATTTCACAATATTGCTCATTTCCTAACTTGAGACTCGGGTTGCTTCATGGCAATACCCACAGCTCGTTTATTGCATCCAAAGCACATTGGGTAATTTCAACAAGTGCAGATGCTGCAGAGTCCCAACGCATATTCATTACGATGACTAATGGATCTAATTATTCAGTTTACGTGAGTGTGATTTTTAGGCCCCTGCTTCTCTTGTTTATCAGCTGCCATAATCTCTTTTTGCGAAGCGGATCAGAACAAACCGGATATTACATGCAAACAAACTGTGTGAGCACGGATAAAACAATGATGTCATATATATTTGGGCCAGCGTGTCCGACTGCAGACGCACTTCAACGCCACGTTTGCCGGCCCTCTCTCCCTAAACGGCTGCGTTTTAAGGGTCCCCCACACATGCCGCCTCTTCAGTGGGCAATAAAGATACATATTCTTACCAGGCGCCAATGTAATCAGGTTTAAATAAAGCTAGATCAAGCCAGAAGTGGTAGAAATAGTGTGTGGATCAGTGCGACATGTGTCCAGGCAAGACAGAAGACCCATAATATGTTCTGCTTAATCCCAAACATGCCTGCATTTGGAAAAGGTGTTGGAGGGGAGGTCACTGAAGAAACTGTTATCCATATTGGATAATCCTGACCACCCCCTCCACCACCTGCTGCAGGGACAGCGGAGCACGTTCTCCAACAGACTCCTTCAGCTCCGCTGTCACAAGGACCGATACAGGAGATCATTCCTGCCCAGTGCAATAAAACTTTACAATAAATCATCCCTGGCTAAATAATGACAATAACAACCCTGTACTGCTGTGATGTTGCTGCTCTTCCTCTTCCCCTTTTAAAATTATTATTATTGTCTCTTTTGGAAGGTTATTCTTTTGTTTCAGTTTTAGTTTATTTAATTTATTTTAATTTAATAATGTAATATTTCTATCTTATTATATTGTATATAATGTGTATCTTTTTATTCTATTTTCTTCCCTGTACATGCTGCTGACATACCAAAATTTCCCTCTTGAGGGATCAATAAAGTATCTATCTATCTATCTATTGAAAATAATTAAATGTAATACGTCATCAGTAGTAATTTGCTCATAAGGTCTCCACAGGTTAGACTTGGTTTTCGTCCAATAAGACAATCATTTTTTGAAATTGAGTCTTTTGAGTCTTTTGCTGCTTTTGCTAAAGCATTGCTAATCACTGATAGCGGTTAAAAACAGTAGAATAACTATATCAAATGAAATAAAATGAAAAGCTATGTGAAGACATTAATTGTGAACGGTAGATTCAGGCCTGCAAAACCCTGCAGGTGAAACTTGATATTTTACAGCGTGAAAAACACATTTATTTTCTTACAGAACAGGGAGCGACTGAATGCACAGATTCCATCGGATTCGGGCCAGAGGAGGGCAACGTCTGGCCCCGAGCCCAGATACGCGCAGCTTTTTAGGTCTTCCCACACCAGGTCGCGGCCTGCTGTCCGCCTCTTTGCCCCCCCCCCTGTTAAATAATGCATGCAGAGTGGCAACCTCGCTGACTCCTTGTGACAGCCACGTCGCTGTATCTACCAATCACTGGCACTTACACTCGGCGTGGTAAGTGAAGGTCAGCGTACGTGGCAGCAGACATGTAAATGGTGTAGATGTATGAGGTCGCTGGGGACAAAGGTTGTGAAAGAGATACAGGCCTTCTGCTAAAGGAGACGGATTCAGACAGCCACAGCGACGCAGCGCTTTGAATGAAGCGTGGGTGTGTCGAATGGTACGATAGCTTAGCAGCCCTCTCATCGGGCAGTATTGAATTATTAGAAGTTTAAGTTTGGGACAGACAGAGACAGCAGTTTTTTAACACTCGACAAAAAGAAGTCCCAGACAGTTTCGCTGTGCTTTCCCTCAGCAAAGTACATTTTCTTTCTTTCTCTCTAATTGATGAACAATGTGAATCGATGTGATTGCGACATGGATAGCTCTCAGCACAAAGAAGCTGCCAGACCTGTACAAAGCACGACAGCTTTTACATGTTTTATCCTGAATATTACCATGATAATGGCGCCGAACTTACCTCCATTTGATGTTGAAAGGAGGTCGAAACATGCCTACACTGCATTTTAAAAGATTGTGTATATGTAGAACACACCTACTTAGAAGGATGGGATTTGATCCCCCCGCTGGGAATCCTTGGTACATGGATTTTTGTAAAAGGCTACTTTCACATTGCGAATCCATCAAAGTGCATTAATATTGCATCGCAGATTGCACACCCACTGAAATCCTTAATTTCTCAAAAGTCACCTTTTTGAGAATGAAAAACATCATTTTTCAAAGCTTTAGATATGAAATACACTCAGCGTGAGAGCCCCGATGTTTTTGGCCGGTATGCGGAACACAGTATTTACATCCCATACATCACTTTAGAAGTACCAGGCCAAAGCCAGAAGTCGCTTTTTTTTTATTTGGGTGGCTCGTGGGACATTACGACGCAGGCTCATTCATCTCGCCCTGCTGCATTGTTGGAAGTGGCTTTGTGGCACCGGGTTGGATGGGGGGGGGGGTCAGGGGTGATGGATGCCGAAAAACTCCTGCTCTGTCAGGAAAGACGGGCAACAATCTGGGCTTCCCGGGGCGTCGTCACGGTGCATCATCGGGTACGAGGGCGAGAGCCGAGGGAACGCGTTGCGAGGACGCGTGAAGGATTATTGCTCAAGGACGAGAGACGAGGATGCTGCCGGCACCTCTCGCGTCTCCTCTTCAACCCTCCTTACGAAGGAAAGCGACGCCCCTCCAGGTCTACTTGGCCCTCGCCACGTTCCAAAAACAGCACAGGGACACATTGTCCTGCACACACGCACACACACACACACACACACAATTAGTGCGGACAGTAACCAGCAACGACCCGGCATGTGTACACACACAAACAGGGTCTCACGCACACACGGCCTGCAGATATTCCCTCTCTATCTCCGTGTGTGACCCCAGATGAAGGAGCAGCGGAGTTGTTGGCAAATCTTCATTGACATTCAGGAAAGTGTGTGTGCGTGTGTGTGTGTGTGTGTGTGTGTGTGTGTGTGTGTGTGTGAGCGTGAAGTATGCAGACAACCCCTACACCTTCACTGGTGTCCAGATTGACTTTGTATTCCTCATGGCACCACTCTTAAACCACTTACTCACATTAGCAATGCTAATGCAGGGAGGTGAGGGGAGATGGATTCATCACGCGAACCACCTCACTACCTGTTTCTCCCACACGCACAGGCACACAGTAGCCTACACTACGCAGGAAGTGGCACCAAGAACTGACGCTTTGTCAGGAACCCCCCCTGGCGTCGGTCAGGTTTCGGACAATTAAAATCATGGTTCGGGCTCCAATTACTGGATGAAAGAATGCGTGGGACGTGAACATGTGTCTGTAGCACATTCGTGGTTACACGTGGGTCACAAACAGCTGTCTCTTTGTTGAAAGTCAAGGTGTTCCTCCTGACAATATTGGCGCTTTTGGCTCATTTTCTTCTACGTTATTACACTCCCGGAGCAGTTCCTCTCGACCTTTAATGATGACGTTTACATTTACTGGAAAGCACATTGCCCTTCATGCAGGTGCAAAGAGGGTCCTTCTGTGCAGTGGTATCAGAGGGCATCTGCCCCCTTTTAAGGTGACAAATAACTGGGATTAGTGGTTTCAACATGTTGGGAAGGTGGAGACAGCCGTGCCATGGAGGGCGAGTCGCATTGTCGCTACAACGAACTCTGGTTGACTGACGTTGTAGACGCCCCGTGTTCGCCTGTCACACATCGTCTGAAGATAACAGTGTGACGCATATCTGCTGTCCTCAGTGGGCCGACAGAACTTTGTAACAATTGCAGTGAAAGTTAAAACTCAAAGAATGAATGGTGGAGAATAGATGCTGAAGAGTGGTTGTTCACCCGGGTTGCTGACACACTGTCATCCATTCAATTTAAGTCTTTTTATTACATTGGCAAATGTTTGTTTTGCCTGAGGCATGTTTTATGTCTCTGTTTAGTGGGTTTTAAGTTAGTATCTTCTCTTAATCGTAAATGAATGACTGAAAGTAGGTATACGTTTTTACAGGCGGCAACAGTGAGGCTGAACACATTTTAAACGTGTTGTTTCCTCAGTTTAGACAATTGTTCATACACACACACACACACACACACACTGTGTTTCACACACAATTTGGTTTGGATCAAGAGGTGTGTGATGATGTTGCCATACTACTCATCATTGTTTAGTATTCCCCTCTGTTTATTGGGGTAATCTTTTCCCTCCATCTTTACAGTCTAAATCCTCCAATGTGAATAAACATCAGTTTTACAACACAGCGATTCATTTGCTTTCATGTCCATAAGACCACTCACATACTGTGAATTATATTCATTTTCTGTGGATTGTAAAATGCATCCTTTAAAAAGTCCCCCCCTCCCCCCGCCCCCCCTTTGTTTCTGAATGTTACACTTTTAGACACCTTTTTGCTAATATTTTGCTCTCATTGAGTGAACTTTTTTTTCATGTAGCTTGGCAGCTGAGCTCCTTCCAAACACGATTTGAAATGTCACAAGCAAACAGATGTCAGGGATGTGCAATTACTTTCATTCTGTCATCACATAAGGGAATTGAATATCGCTCATTGGTATTCAGCTCGCATAGTGACCTCTGTTTTCAGATGCAACGTGATTTGTCTTATTTTTTTTATCAAAACTGAGGAAGAAAGGACCACAGTTGAGGGGTTTTGAAAGTGTACGGTTTCATAATTAGGCCCATTAGAAGTTCAAACCCAAATGATCACTGTATTTGAGACTGCAGGAACATTCTCAGCGTGGTCACTTAAACAAGTAATTTGAAATATTACAACAGCTGGAGAAATGTAAAATACGTGAACAAATCTTGCCCTCTAACAGTTTTCCGAAGAGTAATAATTTATTCTTCCAAATTATGGTAATTTACACGGTTCTGTAACGGCGTTTCATTCCGAATCATTCCAAATTGCGGGGTTCAGCTTGTACTTTTGAAAGTCAACAGGCATCATTAGAAAATGAGAAATGAGACAAATGACTAAAACGGTGATTACTAAACAGATGTTGCGTTTGATCACAGCAGGATCATTGAATGATCTTTCGACTAGAACTTCAGCTGGAATTTTTTCCCAACTGTTGCCATGGCGTTTGCCTCGCATTGACTTTCTCTCCCGGGGATTATTTCAGTGGCAGACGTACGAACATGACATTCACCTCATGCATCATGTACGACAAGTCCCACGCAATACCTTTATGAAAGAATTATGACAAATGTTTCTCTCTCTTTGTCATGTTCTTCTTTCCCTATCCTTCCATTGGAACTGTGTATCCAGAATGTCTACCCTCCCCCCCCCCACACACCTTTTTTTTTCCTTTTACATTACGCCACGGAATCTTATAGCTTTGAAATTGTGAAAGTGAAAAAAGGAAAAAGCACCTTTGATGTTCCGTTGCAGTAACCACTTCAAAGAGTGCTGCTGTAATTGACCTTGAAGTAATTAGATAGTGAATTGTTGATCCTGACACATTTTACAGAGTCCTGCTGGTTGAGCCGCGCCGCGCGACCGCGGTCACATGGGCTCTTTGATGGAGGGTCACACAGACCTTTTATCTCTGTACACATGTTAACTCAAAGGCATCTACATACAGTGGGGACATCAAGATGTGGGCACCCATGTGTGCGTGTATGTATATACAGAATCAGCGAAGCAACTCTAAGTTAATGTGTGTGTGTGTGTGTGTGTGTGTGTGTGTGCTCGGGAAGTGCTGGTCCTATTGAAGTGGCCTTGGTGTCACTAATGAACCTCCAGGCACAGTGAGAGGAATAAAGTCCAAAGATATTGCGTGCGTGTGGCTCATGCCTGGTTTGCTCAAGTAGTGCACACATGTGTGCGCTCGTGCGTTTAGCTGTGTGTGTGTGTGTGTGTGTGTGTGTGTGTGCGATATCTTGTGTGGCCAGTGGGGCTGAGGAGGCTGCAAGCCGGCGATAGCACTGGCATCTGTTGTGCTCCAGCTAATCTACTGAACTGCACAGAGAGGGAAGGAGGGGGCCGGGGGGTCAAGAAGAGGCCTCGTCCACTCAGGGAGCTCCGGCTTTGTTGCCCCCTCCTCCGCTTCCTCAACTAATGTGGAAAAAAACACAGGTGTTCTGATGGCGCACCTGTTATTTTTCATTATTTTAGTATGCCACGTACAATCCAGGACTAGTTTGGGGGAAGTGGAAGTGGTGATTGCTTTGATTCAAGTGATTTTATTCTTGCCGCCGTGCTGTGTCTTGATTTGGGTTATTTAAAAGCAGACGTGTTACAGCTGGAAGTTTGCTTTCAACCAGATTAGTTGTTCATTATTTCATATATCATTATGTTTTCATTCACAAAATCATGACTTATTGCACAAATACTATTTACACATTTAGTCATAATGCTAAATGGCTTAAAGGCTTAAAACCAACATTCCACCTTTTGAAACCATCAAAACTCCTGAACAAATACCAATTTTACAACCGATCTCAAGTTTATTCTCTGTAGTACAACAAAGCTGCATTTAATCTATTTAAACCCATTTTAGACTCTTCCACGGATTCTTCAGATGAAATCGCATATGCCAGAGTAGCATTCGGGCGCAAACAACGATCATTAAACCAAGGTTGAAATGAGTCAAGGGCCTCTTCCTCTCCTGCCCACACCCCGCGCTGTCTGCTGTGCGCCGCAGGAGTAGAGTTCAGTGATTAAAATGTCTGTAATTACTCCACCAGTGTGCACACAGTTGTGTGTGTGTATGCGTGTGTGTGTTTGTGTGTGTGCGCGGGTGAGATTCTTTAGGAATTTGTGGGCGCACGTGTGGGGATGTGTGTGTCCATCGCAGTGTTGTTAGCAAAAAGGACACCTTCGATGTAGCCCCCCCGCCCCCCCCGCGGGGGAGAGAGTTGGCTAAGTGCTCCCTGTGTGAAAAGTGTTGGATGATTTGACTCAAAGCATTGGCACCCAGAGAGGTGTGTAAGCAGTTTGTCGTTGTGTGCGTTTGTGTTGTTTCGCATGCACGGCTTTCTTATATTTTGAAGAATACAGAGCAGCAAATTATCGTGACGAATGAGGTTCTTTCATTTCCTCGCCTTTGCCTCTCACTTTGTAGCACGTTATCAAGCTATTGCTCCGAACGTCCTCACATAGTTTTCCGTGCTTGTTTCGTTTGTTCGGCAGCTGACAAAGTGACGGACGGGGCGCCGACAAAATAGGCCTTGATTGAAGTTGCAGAGGTAAAGCAAAACAAAAAGCCCTGCTACCATCGCGAGGTATCGTGACAACAAAAAAAACCCTCTTCTGTCAGGGTGCATTCGGATGGAAGTCGGCGCACTGCTTGGTTCTTTTATCTGCTGAAATTACCCACCGGCCATTTGTATGAGCGTGTGTGTGTGTGTGTGCGCAGAGGAGTTGGGCTTCGTGCGGTCTAGTAATAGACTAACACGAGCTGTGTGATAGAGCAGTGTGACTCTGTACTTGCCTGTAATTGTTTTATACCCACTGCACTTCTTCTCCTGGTGCATCCACGTTTGCGTGTGTGTGTGTGTGTGTGTGTGTGTGTCTTGCCTGCAGTATTTTCATGTGAAGTTGAAGCATTCAGTTTGTGATTAAATAAGCTTTAAAACACTATCTGTGGTGAGGAGGAGATAGGAGTTAGATAATCAACACTTATGAATATCGATATTATAAATGTTGTACATTTACTGTGAAATTGCCTTTGTGAGTGAACACATCGCACTGTATTTTCTTTCAACATGTACGCATCCTTACAGCATGTTGTTCATTGTATTGACATTACAGGGATTTGTGCAATCATATTCCTCCCGCTTCTTTGCCTCTTCACACAAACACACACACACACACACACTATAAACATACTGTACAATCAAGTGATGCACCAAACAAATAAATGACATAACTGTGTTTTTTTTTTTCTCACAGGTAAAAGTGCTGTGTTTGTGCTACCCATTCCTTCCCAGACCTTTAAATACTATGATTAGAAATGCTTGTGAAGGGTTTGCAAATGTCGACCCAGGAACTACATTATCGTGCAGAGGCAAAGACAGAAATCGTACATGGACTTTAGATAATTATGAATGAATAAAATATGTTATTTGTTTGCCAGCCGGCATCCAAGCCGACAATCCAATCTTGGGTGTCACTGCTTTATGCATGCACAAGCAATCACTGAAAGCGACAGATGTCCCCTTTGTGAAAGTTAAACCAACTGCAGACAAAGATGCCCGTTCCATTTTTAGACGTGTACTTGCTGCTGACGTCTTTGATTTGTTCCTTTGCTCCCCTTTCTGCCGTTGCTTACTGCACAGTCTGACCTATCACACGCGGATAGACAAAGGTGGCACGAAGCACCGGGTGCAGCCACTTTGGCCTTATAAAGGAAATCGCGGTGCCAGCAGATGGGGAGGAAAAGGATGCGTGCGACATTTAGTCGGTGGCAAGCCCACAGTCTACATTTGGTTAATCCAATTAGAGAGTGTGAGCTATAATCATGATGATGATTATGACAATTACGTTCGGGATGGTGACCCTCCACTTAGACTACTTAAATCAGCGGGATGGTCCACTAGAGCAAAATATCTTTTGACGGAGATGAAAGATGAAGAGGGATGGAGGACAAAAAAAAAAATGACAAAAGTCTAATTCACTCAGCTCTTTTATGCATTTCTGAAAGTCAAAAGGAGGTCTGGATGTAATTTTCAAAATGTAGAATTGTTTCCAAAAAGGTACGAGGCTGAAACTTTGGCTGTAAAAAGGCTTTCACAGTTCTAGTGGCACACTCCATGTGCTGATGGAGGGTTGCACCAGATGTGTGATTTACGATGCACAACCATAATAAACAATAAAGAAATAAATTGATGCATCGCAGTCATAACGCAGCAGACAAAGGGAAATTGACTGTTAAATCCAATTGCTTAATAAAGCAGATAAAACATTCAATGCTCTACAACCCTAATTAAACAGATAAAATCCACATTGTGCTACATGACGAACTCTGTCTATATTAGTTCAAGTGTTGGCACAAATAATCCTGTGTTACTCAGTCAGGAGAAATGAGATCTTTTATAAAACCAAGACACTTTTACATCTTTAAAGACTCAATTTGTGGTTTCTTCTGTGATTTATATTGTCAAACTAGAGAACAGAACCTAGAAGACAAGAGTGGCACATAAACCACCATCGGCTGGAGACACCGACGGAGTGGAAATGAGAGGATTTGGGTGTTAGGAAGGAGAGGTGAGTGAGACATTTGTGTGAAAAAAAGTCAGTTAAAAAGAGAGGCGGTGCGTGTGTGTGTGTGTGTGTGTTTTTGTGCGTGTGCGTGAGGCTGTGCGTCTACGTCTGTGTGAAGAATACGAGTCCACGCCAAGAGGTCACTGGCCCACGGCGCAGTGAGAGCGATCAGACCCAGACACCGGGGGGGGATTAGGGTTTAACCACCTACCAGGAGAGCGCCTGCAGAGATGGATATCAGAGAGAGAGAGAGAGAGAGTGTGAGAGAAACAGAGCAAAGGAGGAGGGATTTCGTTCAAACAGAAGGGAACGTGGAAGGCAAGCTAAATGGGATTATCCAAAGAAAATAACACACTTTGAGTCCAAAGACAAAGTGCACGTGTGTTTGTGCCCGGTTGAATATGCCAATGAGGAGGCGGTTTGTGGAAACATTTTGTGAGGGGATTTTATATGAGCCTATCTAGGGCACAGGTACAAGGCATGAAAGCCACCACATTATCCCGTGCTAACCCCTTGTTTTCCTAACCCCCCCCCCCTCCCTTCCACCACCTCTGCTGCTTCAACCCAGCAAAGATCCACATGGGCCGCTTTCAATGCATTCAAATTGCAACGAAGCGAAAAGTTAGGAAAAAGGTGTTTTAATGCAAAGCGTGCTGGAGAGTAACGCGCTCAATCAGGAAAGGTTTGTATTTATCTTGACCTGGATAGCAAAACAAATCAGCGTGGTTCTAAGTGAAAGGGTCAGAGCGGTTAGAATTCCTCTCAGTATTCACAACCCTTGTTATCCTCCATCGTCTTCATCGCGCTCTCCTTGATCTCGACATTTAGTCGATGCTTTCGGACGGAGAGAGGACGACGGGCTGGTTTGACTTTGGTTACTAAAACCATCATCACCCTCGTTATCAACCTCTGCTTCCACTCTGATGCCGTGTCTCCAAAAGCTTTGTGATCAACCTCGCTGCCTCCTCTTCATCGCTTTCACTTGTTCCCCCCCCCCCCCAGATCTCGCCCTCATCATTATAATGTTCCCTCTTGGCGTGAGAGGGAAACCGGCGGAACATTTAACCAATGACCGGCAGCAATTAGAGCCACTGACCTGCTGAGTCGGAGCCCAACTCTGCCTTTGACCGGCTCGGACCACGCTGCGAACCGCATTGCAAACAAACAGTATGTGTGTGTCGCGGGGAGAGAATGTTGTAACGATAGTCTCATATGTTGTTGTTACGGTGCAGAGAATGTGTACACACAAACATCCACGTGTGCAAACACTCAAGCGAGACTTGCAGAGCCGCGAGCGTGCATTTACAGCGAGCCTGACAAAACCCGTTTAGAGTTGCTGGTGATGAAAGGAGCACGCGGCCCCGTCCCACTGAGCTTCATGAAAGTGTTCCACTTAGGAGGTGCATAGGGCCCCTCGGGGGGGAGGGGAGGAGAGGAGAGAGGAGGGGGGGGGGGGATTGCGGCCTTCTCTGTTGGCTCTCTCTGCTATCGTGGGGGTGGGCAGCGCACTAAATGCTCCAGCCAGGTCCCTGCGTGTTCCTCGAGGGGGACACGGACGGTTACAGGGGGCCACGCTGAAGGCAGCTCGGGGATGAATCTGGCATCGCCTTTGTGTCAGGGCGCGCCTCTGCGTCTGCGTTGTAGGAATAGTTTGTGTTTGTTTAATTCATTATGTCCTATTTTCTTCAGGCCTTAGGAGATTTTTTTTTTACCACTTTCAGCGAAAATGTCCTCAAATGAAACCGCACAGTGAGTTTATTTTTTATTTTTTTTAAGCTTTTGCTTTATTCATTCCTTTCTTTGTTTTTGGTGTTTTGGCCTGACTTCCTTATATTTTTCTCCTGCCTATTTATTTTTCTTTTGTTCTTTTCATTCCTGATTCTCTTTGTGTTGCTCATATGTATCAGTGGGAAAGACTGTACTGTACACACTGTGGACCTTTCTTTCGGAAGTGTGACAGTGTGAACACATGTGTTGTTGAACTTGTGTTCATGCATGTTTTATAATAAAGGTATGGTTTGACATTTGCAATTTGATGGACGGATAAGTCGCCTTTCGATGCATGAGGAAATTAACCAAACTGTCAAAATCACAACGCAATCAAGTCCTTTTTGACCTCCTTCGTTCTATAAAAATACAAAGTGGTTGTCTGCTCCTTGCAGAGAGCGGGAGAGTGAGACGTGTTCATCGGGTTTCCTCTCTGCGACACTTGTTGTGTGTGCCAGGAGTCGCGGCGGGCACAGTGGGTGCACGGGCACAGATGGCGGCACAGGTGTGACGATGCCACCACATCAAGCACAGTCATCAACCCCATCTAAAGACGCTCTGCTGTGCCTCCATTAAGACACACACACACACACACACACACACACACACACCCACACATTATGCATCAAATCAAATGACCTGCAAGTCATGACTTTAGAATCCTTTCTTGCCCTTTCTTCCCTGTGTGTTCTTCAGACAGGAAGCGTAGCTGTCAACAGCTCTGTTCTCTTAATAATTGAATCTAAAGTAGAGTCGCGGTGCTCTGACACATTAAACATTAACATCGGGTGTTAATGTATCTTTTATTGTAGCGTGGTACAATCCCCTCTGTCCTGCCTCACTTTTTTTTCCCGCCTGCACTCCTGATAACAGCTTCCTCAGAGCAGGATTTTCCTTCTCTTTGCTCGCATTTCTTTCGCCGCGTATCTATTCTTTGTCATTTCAACTCTGTACCGTGGAGGAGTAAACAAAACAAGACAGCTGCAATGATACCCTCAATTGGCGTCTCGCCTGGGACCTTAAAGTGACAGCTCCAGTGCTCGAGACTTAAACATTTTCCATTCTTCTCCAGGTACATATGTTGTTTTTAAACAGCGAATGGTGTTTTGTTTCCCTGTTTTTTTTTCCATATCAATATTCTTGATACGAGCAATGCCGCCTTGCACTGCGCCGGATGAGAGTGTGCTTACTGCTGGATCCATTACAGAACAGGGTGATTTGGTTCATAATGAGGGTTCCTCATTACAATGACAAGTCCTCACGGCTCATCAGCCTGACTTTGAGAAGACAAACTCAAAGTGGCGGGTCTGCAGTCTGAATTTAAGCCTTTTAACGATATAGAACGGTGTTCAAAATTTAACCGTTTGGGGTTTAGAAGTTATTTTATGATCGAGCTATTAGTTTGTGGGATCAGAAACGCATGCGATGAGATGACGTGTCTCCAAATCGTATTATTGACTCAAATAATGTGTCTGTGAGCGCCGATTTAAGAGACAAAGACACTTTACGACATTTGTTTTCATCATCTTCCGTATTGCAATAAAACTAGTAATAATCTGTGGTGTTAAAAAACAGACTTTAATTCAGCACCAACTGTCCCACACCGAGGTGTGTTGAACACTTAACGACAATTAAATACCTCCTAACAGCTCTTTGGAAATAAGACAGATATTGTGAGTTCATGAAAACACCTCATAAGCAACAGTGAAAGGGGACAATATAACCATTGTGCCATTTTGCCTTCATCACAGCCATTTGCTGAAAGAATAAAAGGAAGGAAATTCACCCGCTGGGCATAATTCATAAAAGGGACGGTTACCGGGCAATTTTCCCATCTGGCAGCCATTTGTAACGAACAGGAACCTGACTGGGAAAAACTGTCCCTCCACCTTCATCAAAACTGGATTAAATGTCTGTGTCCATAGGCGCTGACCACCGGCCGAGAAGATTACGGCTCCCACAATGACAAAATGTTTTTTTTTTCCACTTTGTTAGTTAGTTTGACTCTCAGTCTCCACTGGAGTCTTTATTTTGCACCTCGTTCTGTCGAGCTCCCTCCTGTCAGTCGCCTGATCCAGATCTCCCTGTCACGCCTCTGCTCTTTGCAAATCGCTCCGTCGATGCACGGTTACGTCCATGTGCATCAAGGCTTTACCGTTGTGTTGCATAGCAACCGCAGTAGGCATTAACGACCAGACTGAAAAACAGAAACCATCGAGTCTTTCTGCAGTGTGGGTGTGGGTTAAATGGGCAATTTCGAGTCAACAAGTTTCCAAATAAGGCAGATTATTTATTGTCTTTATGGCTACAGATGTTTGTCTAAAATGAAATATGTTCTGCAGAACAGGCTAATACAAAAGTTATACCTCACCTTATTTACAGTATAATGGTGTTTTTTTCAAAGCCTCATAATGCATCATACTCTTCACCACTTACAGACTGATGTGATGTGAATGTAGGACTAAAAGGTGATTCTTGACCTTAGAAGGAATTCACTTTTGTTTTACGAAACAAGCGCTCTATCATTTCATTCTTGCCAGGGTGCTCTGTAATAAAAACAATCAGTAAGTTAGGACTGAATTGGGATTGCGTTGTCAAAATAAATATGTGTAAGATCCCATTATATTTCTAATTTAGAGAAAAATGAGCTCCAAAATGTGTCTATTCGTATGCTACACATTATTGCTCTGCAACAATGTTAATATTTCTCTTGCATTTCTCCTCGTTCCGTCTGCCTTCCCGCCGTGTTCCTCCATTTTGCCCCCGACATCCCCCCCCCCACCTTTTTCCCACCTCGGCTCCGAGTCCCATTGATCCCTTCGATCGCAGCAGGTGACGGCAGGGTGTTGTTTGCTGTGAGATAATTGTCCCACCGTTGGCACTGGGATGAGCGCTCCACCATCCACGTCCTTATTTATTCATTAATGTGACGTGTCACCTGCTCCGCGCTCTAAAGAGGGGAAGGGTTGAAAAACCGCAGAGCCGTCCCTCATCGATTAGCAGAGCGGGGGGGGGGACGGGAGGGGGGCGTCGGGGTCAAAATGTGTCGTCCGGAATACATATGTGTGATGAGTGGAATGAAAGCAGGATCAACACCCTCCCTCCTATCGGTAGGTTATTCTAGTTGTGAAAGCAAGGGAGTTTTTATATTGCTCTATTGATTTAGGGAGAATTGCGCTGCATCAGCTAATGAGGGACAAGACCCAAAACATCACACTTTCTTTGTGCGTCTGGGTGAAGTCTTATGTTGCCCATTGATGCCACTCGCTGTTTGGTTACTGGTGAACCAAGGCAGACTTTATTATTTGCAAGGTTCTATTGAGAGATGTAACACGCTTTGTTTTAACCCATTTTGAATTGATTTGATTTTCTATGTCAAATTGCTGTGATACTTGTGTGTGCTACGTGACTTCTGCACTAAAGCCAAACTATATTTCAATTATTCAGTTTTGATTTAAAGATGTTGCATGCCAAGCAAGGACACCCCCGACCCAGGTATTATTATTATCAGGGATGCGTGGGAAGGCAGGACTCAAATGCAGACTTTAAACAAAAGAGACTTTAATAGTCAAAACTCCAACAAAGTAAAAGGCCAATGGGCAAAAACACACACACACACGAACGAACCGGGGGGAAAAAAGGCAGGCAGGAACGAACGAGAGACATCCAGACAGTAGACAGGGACCTCCGTGACAAGAGGCAATGACGCCACAAGTGACAAACAACACACACTGCTTAGATACACAAGGGAGGTGCAGGTGATTGGACACAGGTGGAAACAATCCGACAATCACAGGGGGTGACAGGACCAGTCAGGAAGTGAAGTTACCCGGGGACACGAGTGGCAGAAAACTACAAAATAAGACAGGAAGTGCACCACACCGTGACAATTATGAAATTAAAATAACAAAAGGCCTCTCTATCTTTCGGAAATGATTATAAACGCTCAGCCAATGAGTTTGCTTTAAACGTCTGCTTCAAACTTTTAAACACACTCTAAACTTCCACTTCAGGGAAGATTTTTTTACTTTGCGATGGATGTCCATGAAACTGTTGATCTAAACGGTGCAACATATTCCATCTGCTCCTGTGGGATCTGAGAAGGTGTTCATGTGACAGTTACTGTCATCAACCATTCCTGATTAAAGCGTTAAATATCCAGATAGAAAAAACACTCCTCTAATGTCCTTCGGCAACGTAGTTGCGTACCTGACAGCTGTGAAGCAGTGGTGACAGTTTCAGTTGACGCTGATTAGCAAATTGTTTTGTTTTTTACTGCTCGTCTGTTTTTTTGCTGTGAAAAATCCGGGGGAGACAAATTAAACTTAAATCGTTTGTTTATTCAAAAACTCTTGTCAGATCAGTAACGTTCCTGTCATTAGCGCTGCAATCATTCCGATATGTTGGCCAACTTTCCCAATGGCATGTTTTATCTCCAGAGGTTTTCCATTTCGCCTCTGATCTTAACATTGTGTTTCAGGGGAGGATTTTGATATTGTGATACATGCCGTGTCGATCCAGCTGCAAGCTTGAAAGACCGTGTAGAGCATTTAAGGGGATCTCCCGGGAGAAATGGAATATTTCTAGGTATTTTTTCTTTAATGTTTTATTGCCTGGAAATAAAAATAGTGTTTCCGCAACCTTAGAATAAGCTGTTTATCGACATACGGTCCACCTTGTGGAGCCAGCCGTCGTGTTTGCAAACAGCATTTCAGACTGGACGAAAACATGACTTGCTCTGGGTAGGTCCATTCTTATGCTGCGCCGTTTGTAAAATGTCGCACGTTCTAAAATCCTGCGCATTTTTGCTACATTTAGCATTATTACATGAACAAAAAAGCACGACAATATTCACATGTCACTTTTTCAAACATTTAGAGAGAAATCCATGAACATTCATGAAATAACTTTGTCAAGGATAATGTTTGGCAGTAACAAAGTTGTTAAATAATATAAATGTTAAATGTAAATGTTAAATGTTATATCTGAATGTTAAATCTGTGTGTTGTTTGAAAAAGCGACATGTGAATATTGTCGCGCTTTTTTGTTCATATGATAATGCTAAATGTAGCAAAACTGCACAGGATTTTAGAACGTGCAACATTTTACAAACGGCGCCCCATACATTCTTGTATTTAAGTTTTGGCTTCTACCACCATGGTTCTTCTTTTCGTAGGGTTAAGATCAAAACTTAACTCAACACTACTTTCCATTTCAAAATAAATCCACCTAATGTCTTTCTGTGGACAGAATCCTTTCATTTTTTTATGAAATGCTTGCAGTATTATTTAGAATGCAGTTACATGCCTAGTTTGTAAATCTAAAGAGTAACTGGTATTCAAATTGCTTCATTATTATTGACATTCTGGCAACTGCAAAAGGTGTAAGAAAGAGTGTCTAACGGCGTTTGGGGACAAACGAGAGGGACGCATCGGTTCAGTGAGGCAGCGGTCACGCACTATTTCCAGTAGCATTATTTTGCAGGAGGTTTGGATTACAATTCCAGCATGGCTTAGAACACGCTTACTATATACCCCATTTAACATAAAGGGTATCCAAGGAGTTACATTTACAGCAGCTGAAGCTTCTTCTTTTCCTGCGACCAAACTCTGTGTGCAAAATGCAAGCAGTAAAACTTTAAACACTTCGGGTCCACGAGGTTTCCCTCCTGCTTAGTGAGGTAAAGTTCCGATGCCGAGCTCATCTCCCCATTTCAGCCTCAGAAGCAGCTTTAATCATTAGGAGAGGGGCTTTTCTGCCGCCGAGCCGCTCTCTTGATTAGGGGTCTCGTCTCCCTGCTGATTACTGGTGACGAGTGGGTGAAAGTGTTCCTCGTCCCATTATAAGCGTGACTCTCTATGCTTGAACATCCGTTGGTAACATGGGAACAACACATGCGCTCCGAATGAAAGGAACGCAGGAGGACGGAATCACCGTTTGCTTTCTCCCACCTTTCTTCTCTCACTCGTGTTGTTCCTTCTTGTTATGATCCAGAATCCCTGATCAAACCAATCATACGGATGTCGTACGCCATCATTTTGATGCACAAAACGGCACAACTCATGAGTTCTTGCGTCGAAGACAGTACGGTAAATAGTGAATGGACTTGGACTTGTGCAGCGCCTTCCTAGCCTTCTAAGCACTCAGAGCACTTTTGCACCACACGTCATTCCCACATTCACGGCCCTTCATACACTGATGGCCCCCTCAGGACCAACCAAGCATTCACCACCATTCAGGAGCAATTTGGGGTGAAGTGTCTTGCCCGAGGCTACACGGACAAGTGACAAGAGGACCTGGGGATCAAACCGTTGATCATCTGATTAAGGGATGGCCCCCTGTGTCCGTCGCGCACAGTGGGCCTTGCAAGATATTATGAAAAGGTGGAAGAAAGCATTTTTGTTATATAATCTTTTTTTATGTTTCCGGAAATATGATGTCATAGATATTTTTCTATATGTTATGTGCTTGATGGGGGCAGGAAAGCATCATCTAGGTGAATGTTTCGGCAGCACACAGAGGTGGAAGGTCAAAGGTGAGAGGTTCAACAAATCAATGTAATAGGTTCACTGGGTCCAATTAAGCACAACTGATGAGGCTGAATCATCGATCATTTCCTCTCACGATGTTACTCAGCACGTTGCTCATTCATCTTGCTTTGTCATTTATTCTTGTACTGCAGGGCTGAAACAACCATGTGCTTTGTTGATTTACCGAATATATTATATAACAAAGCAAAATTCTTAAAAGGTTTTTTAAAAAGTCAAAATTGCAGTTATTATATTAGCATTATATTTGATTCTGTAAATGGTAGTACATGTCTTTAATCCAGAAGTTGTGATGAATAGTGCATTGATGGAGAACAGCATATGCATTAAAATCATCACAGTCATCAGGTTCATCAGATATTCTCTCATTGAGTTAATATGAAGTGCAGAGGGGACCAATGAGCTGTATGTCAATATTGGCTCATGCATTTTTCTAAGTCCTCCTCTATCCTGGTGTAACTTTCATGCGCTGATGTATGGTGGAAACATTTTAATACAATAAATTTGAAAATAATGTACTACGGCTCGAATTCTGTTTAAACTTACAATGTATTTTCCCTGTAGATCAATTTCTCTTTTAATGTTATTCCTCTCACAAACTTACATGACTACCAACACAAACAACCTGTGTGACTAGCAGCTGGTAATTTCCTCATTTACTCTTAGTCTCCCCAGGGGACATGAACACCCGTTTCTCACCATTAATATGTCGGAAAAATGAACTAAACAGGCGACACTTCTTATCAGGCATAAATCTAGGCATTGTTTGGCTTATTATCTACACAAATATAACTTCAGATGAAGTGAAAAACACGCAGCTGTTTCCTGCTTTTGAAAGGGAAGCGAGCTGTCGCAGAGAGAGAATCCCAAACAGTGCAAAGGTGTCCATAAAAGAGGAAGTTACAGAAACAGTGACACAGAGCTACCGATCAGAGCAAAGATGCCACACAGCAATGAAGTCAGTAAAAAAAGCAACAGAAAATAACTGAATTACAGGTGATCAGCTCTGCCCTGTTTTATATCTGGATAGAAAGCTATCGAGATGAGAGGTAACATGTAGCATGCTTACGCATGTTGGAAACCTAAAATCAGAGATGGCACTCACAGAGAGCTTAAGTTTTAAAGCACTCTTAATTTCACATAGCGTGTTTTAATTGTATTGAAATATTAATAACAATTTTTTTAAAACTGAAAAATAAAAAACTGAAGAAAATCCAAGGAGCCTTTTTGTCTCACCCCTGATTCTCCCTCGTAGCCGACGCGGCAACATCTCGGAGTAGCGAAATCGGTCAGGTGTGAAGAGCCGCCTGGCATCACAACTTGAGAGAGAGCTGAATCCTCAAAGGGAAACTCCTTTCCTGTAGAATCCGTAACGCGATGGTTTTGGTTAGTTTGTGAACAAAAATAAAAAGTAGTACAAACAAAAGAAAAAAAAACATACAGAGGAGATCTGCCAAACTGAATCATGGAACTCCAATAACCTTGAAATGCATAATCAGTTGTTTTTTTTGCTAAAAAAAAAAAAAATTAATAACTCTGAGCCTTTTTTAAGGTTAGTCATTATCACCGTACCGGCTGAAGATAATTCACAGCAGAGGTGGTGATCATGAATCTGCTGATTTTAATAATTGAATTTTGTTCGGGTGTAGTTTGTCATCTTTATATCATCATTACAAATTAGAAAATAACTGCATCACTGTTCAGATGGAGAAGATTCAAATAAATTAGGTTAAAACACAACAAAATGAAAAGCATTCTTTAAGCACAATTGGTCAAATGAGAATGATGGATTTGATGTTGGTTTGTAACACTGAGGTGAACATCATAGGGGCGTGTGGCCGTTGGTTGTAGAAAGCAGCATAAATTGGATTACACACGCATTCGTCATACATCTCCTATGTCAAGCATACTGTGATGCACTCTTAAGAAACGCATGAATCCAGCGCGTGCGTTGATCACAAACAGGCAAAACGACACGAGAGTGGGAAGAGGTTGAAACCTGCATTGTTTCGTCGCGCACTCAAAGCCGCCGTGGCGCTAATAAGAGAGGGAGAGGCCATTAAAATGTAATTTGGGCCTCGCCTCCTGTTTGAGCAGAGCGGAGGAGTGTACATATTAGCCGCTCGTTCCCTGGCAGACACACAAGTGTGTGTGTGTGTGTGCGTGTTTGTGTGTGTACGTGGATGTGCGTCGGTGTCTACGTGTCAAGCGTGACATATTGATTGCTGACGGCCATTTATTTTTCGGGGTCATCCTGCAGTCATTGACCTCCGTGTAATTACTTTTGGGATGACGGGGAGTGTTATTTAAACTCATGACACTCTGATCTTGTTTGCCTCCCCTCTGCTGTTAAAAATGCAATAAATGAGCTAATAATAGACCCTAAACGCAGAAGGTGACGCATTGAGGAGTTTCTCGCTACATTTAATTGTCAAAACAACTGCAACCACCTGTACAATGTGTTGTGAACACTTTGTTTTACAACTTCTCATTGATCAACACTGAATTCAGTGTGAAGAACTCCCAAGTTTGGTCAAATGGAAAGTTTAAAGCCAATCATCTAAACTACTCTTTTTAATTATGACAGTTACCTTTTAAATAATTAATTCATTTTTCCATGTCATTAAAATGTGTCGTCAGAAGTAATCTCACATCACTGCCTCGCCGATTAAATCGGGCGTAATAGCAAGGAGAGGCTTCAGACAGTTGAGCTTGTTTACTCCTCCATTAATAATGATGTTTTTGCAGTTGGATGAAGTACAAATCCAAGATTTAGACAGCTGTCCTTTTTGTAAGTCAGAGAATTTAGGAAAGATTCTCACTTTCTGTCCATAGATTAGTATACTGGGTTTTAAGGTAAATGTGCAGTAGAACTTGCCAGAGCTCCTCTGCACTCTTCACACTCCCTGTGGGAATCTTCGGTGTGTGAAAACAGACACATTTGGGATTGTTGTTTTTTACTTGATGTGATTTATCTTTAAACTTTAGGGTAGCTGTGGTAGTCCAAAGGCAACCGAGGTGTGCCTACATTGTCTCACAATCCCTCTGTGAGACCTCCAGAGTATCTCACACATTTTGTGCGTTATGTACCCAGCTGCAGAGGCATGACATTTAAAGAATACCAATTACTTTGCACAAGTTCCCTGTCTTATTTAGCATTTAAATGACACTCTTTTGGCTTAGCTTAAGCATTAGCTCCGCTAGCCAATTCAAATACAAATACCATTGTATACAGTGCTGTAGTGGTAAAATTAGAGGTGGGTAAAGTCTGAATTTTGTGATCATACAGACCTCGACGCGATGCGAAGCAACGCAACACAAAGCGTCGCGACTCTGTAAGGCTGTCCTGGCTATATTGCATTATGTTATCAGACAATAAAGTTATATATATTGTAGAAAGAAACATTAAGTCTGTCTACTGCTACTGCTAGGTTCCCATATGAACATTAAACAGGTTTATGAGATATTCTTATTTTGTCACCCAGTATCTTTTAAATACAAGTAGTAACATATATTTTCAAATACATTGTCACATAGCTGAATGCCAGGTTAGTTTTTCTCGGTAAAGGGTTGTATATTGGCCGGGCTTAACATGGTTATCTATGGACTGCTACCACAAACATGTTGCCTTGGCTTTAAATATTTAATGTGATGTAGGTCAAACTACTGTAGGTCCTGCAAAAGCACTTAATGTTGTGATGTCCATGAATCATGTTGAATTATGTTCATGATTCCTAGAATAATGGGCTAATTGTTTATTGTGTGGAAAGCATTGCCTAAACCTTTTGTGATACATAAAGTGAAACATAATATAAATAGCTGTGTTTGACCAGGGATGAAGATGCAAGCATCAAAGTGACTTTATATGAGTAAGTTGGCCAGTCGATAACATGCAGTGTAGTTTAGTCAGTGTACAGCTAGTTCATACGGCTGAAACAACTCAATAACTGGACCAATAAATCGAAAGCTCAAAGGAGCAAATGGTGCCGAGTGGGCAATACTTTTGACAAGTGTCCCTTGAAACTGTCGCTTGGCTGGGCTCCATTCTAGTCACATTATTTAAAAAAAGAATTTTTGGGATAATTTTCCCAATTTTTTACTATCAATAGATCCAGTGAGAAGTGCCGAAACTAGTGTTTAAGCATCTCTTGATGCAGCTTTGGGCTCCATAGTCCACCATCGTCATCCAAAAATGACTTTCTCACCTACACTCAGGCAGTTTATGTTTAGAGTGTTTGTCCTTTTCAATGCAGTGTCCATTAAGTATGAGTGCAGGTTTTTTAGTCTGGATGAAAGACACATGATTGATTCAGACAGGATGAAGAAAAAATCAAGACACTTACAAAATATGTATTTTAATTATTTTCAGAGCACTCAATGGATGAGTTTTTACAAACAGGCGTTTTCTTCACAGGGACACATATTTCCACATGCACATAGTACAAGGACACACCAAGTGCAGAATACAGATCCATTTTGGCCTCAAACAGATGCTGTGACCATTGGGCTTTACAGGTTCCCAAGCTCTCAAGGAAGATCATTTAAAAAGGGCCAAAGCACACATTCCCAATCGAACCACAAACAAAGAAATCCAGGAGCTGTATCCTTTTGCACAAAGACTTTCAAAAGAAAGAATCTGGTGTGTGTTGTTGGAATAAGAGCACATTCGGTGACAGCTGAACCCGCTAAAAAGGGTGAGAGCTTTGAGTTTTTTGAGGGCAAGGCCACACTGAGGCACCGCAGTCCCTCAGATGTGTACGTGTGAGCCTTTTGGGTCATGGGGAAATGGGTGGGACGGGATTTTGGGGATGAGTCACAAAAGGCCTATTGCCGCACATTGATTTCTCTCCATATAACACCTTCACAACTACAACTCCTGAAAAGTCATTGCTAATCTGACAGGATATAATTTATTTGGAAATGTTTTTTAACAATCTTCATTTCACAATGTGCGTAGGGTCATTGGAGATGCGGATCTTTTTATAAAAACTTGATGTAACAGCTTGTTTGAAAGAGCAGTCTCCCTGATTATTTTGGACATTTGTGTAGAAGCAAAGCAAATTTAAATTCATCCCTTTATCTCACAGGAGCACTCAATGATGCTGCTGAAGTAGACAACAAGTAGTACAGTAAAATAGCAAATGGGAGGACCATTTTAATTAGTTGAAGAAAAAAATGGATTTTAGCAGGAAAATTAATGCTCCCTCTTAAAACCCCTTTTTTTATGGCACAACGTGAGACTAAGTGGAGGAAAGCCACAAAGTCTATAGAATAATCAATATATGACTCACTCCAGTTTACACCAGTTATATACTGCGTGCTATTAGTTTTCATTCTTCTTCAAACAGGCAAGTATGAGCATTTTTTCTCTCCTCACCATAGTAATTGAGTATGTCCAATGGGCGGATGCCTGCACGCTCTTCTCAGCGCTGCCACAGCACTCTCTCTTGATGGATGGTCATTTTCATCGGCTTGCTCATGCTTAATGAACCCTCCAGTTCATGTCTTAATTGAATGCTTTTTATGCTCCCTTGTTCTGCGCTTTCCTCGTCCCCCCCCCTTGTCCTCCCTTTCTCCCTCCCACCGTCCTTCCCTATACCTTCTCTTGCTCGGCAAGGTAGGACGCTGAAGGCTATGATGTACAAAGGTTCTCTCACGTCTCCAAGGCTTGTGAGACCTCAGGACCGGCAAAGCAAATACCCAAATGCCACTGAGGAAAGATAGGGAGAGGCCGGCAGAGACACCGTAATGCTGACTTTTCCTTCATATGGTTGCATGGTTGCATACACAAAAAGCCTTCAGCAAGCACGTGCGCATGGAGCGGAGATGGTGCTGGACGTGCCAAGCTTTTTAAGGCCCTCATTAGGTAATCTATAGTATTTCACTTAGTTTTAACACAAACACAAGACCTGGTGAGATATTTCTGCACACTGCTTTCTTTTCTCTTCTGTTGTATTCATGTCTTCTTTGTCGTTTCGGAATCTCAGTTTTCTCAGTGCGTCGTCTTAGAAACATTTGGTCAAGCAGAGCTGTGACTCTTCCTCATATTTTACATCGATATTCAAAAGCATAAAGGGCGTCCTTGCTCTATTGAGAGTTTGCACTCATTAAGATTTCTTCAAAGCTGTTTTAATATTTTTCCGGACTCGTGCAGAGTTTGTGAAACTGCTCCAGTCGCGCCGTTTTTTGTTGGTACTCATATCGGCTCCAGCTGGCCCGACGTCGTCAATTTGAACACCTGCCACGCTGGCAACCCGAGTTGTGAGACAACTGCAGCCTTGTTTGTATTCAAATACCAGTATCACCTTAATGAAATGGATATTGCCAAGACGGAACACAATTTGTCAGGCGCTCGCTACGAAAGTACACATTTTATTATGGAGATAATAGTCTACAGCTTAATTGACACAACGAGGTCGACGAAACGTGTCAGACATTTGTTCCGCTGGTTAAAAATGGGTTCTTGAAACTCAGAGAGAGGGGGCGGCGGGGCAGCGGACGACAACAGGTGGTCAGCTGTGTGTGTGTGTGTGTGTGTGTAGTGGTGGTTCGGTTAGCTGTTAGCCGTACACACTGTGTGCAGACTGTTGACGCCCCACTGTGTCCGGGCGCAGGGCGACGCCTCGGGATCAGAGGTGCACTCAGCTGCGTTATCACCAGTGGCCCCTACCTGTTGGGGAGCAGTTCAGAGTTGTGAGTGAGGAGTAAACAGGCGAGTCAATGGCCGTATTCCACAGGCAATAAAATAGGTTCAGAGAAGGTGTGAGACTCCGCGACCACGACAGCTTAAAATAACCCAAAAACATTGTGCAGTTTGCTGCAGCGGGATGCGAGATTAACCACAGACGAAAACAAAACCGTCGCCGGACTCTCGCCTGGGGGAAGATAACAAAAAATGAAAAATATACACTTTTAAACTCACAATTAAACCGAAATGTGTTGATACTTGAGCATTGGATACAATGGAAAAACTTGCATATGCCTAATGTTGTAGCAGCAGATTTAAATTGTTTAATTGGAGCTATTTGTCTCAACATTCACTCGGTTTGAGTCGAGTCTGCGTTTGTGATTGGGGGGACTTTTTAAACGACCTTAAAATGAACTAAAGATAAATGACAAAATATTTTAACGCAGTCAACGCAACTTTGTTTACTTCCTGTGTACATTGACCCCAGAAACCGCCGCGAGCCTGCAGTCAATTAAGGTTTAATCGGAGAGACCTAGACTGTAGTTGAAGATGAGAGCCGCGACATACAGCGGAGAACTGTGCAGACGAATTTCTTCCAGGTGTCAAACAGAAGGTGGCAAACGGACCACTTTAGGAACATGTCGGTAGCTGCAAGCCTAAGCTAGCTGCAAGCCTAAACTAGCTGCTAGGCTAAGCTAGCTGCTAGGCTACTTCCATCTCAACACCTACCCTACGTGGGTGCAAAGGACCACCATTGTCGGGGACAGCAGGAAGACTCGCTAGTTCAACATGTTCCACCGATGAAATCCGGCCTCAGAGATGATCACATGTGTCTAGTTTTGTGTTTAAAATAACACAATTAAACGTAATTACGGCATGTCGATAACACACTTTTTCTAGCGATTACTTGTTAATTTATTAAGATTTGAAAAAAATAATCCTGATTAATCTAGATAAATTAATTTCAAAATGTGAAAAGAATTAGTTATTTTTTTAATTCAAACATAACAGTGGTGTCAGTTTTTTCATCTAACCCTAGGTAGGAAAACCAAAATTTGCTATTTCTTTTACCATGTTAAATAGTCTTATTACTTGCAAGTAAGCATTGCGGTAGGCAGGATCCCTGAAATCCCTTCTCTCTGCTGCACAGTTCTAAAAGTAACATGACTTGTTCAGTTGCCTTGAGGGTGATTTCTTCTTAAATGACAAAAGTGTTTAACACAAATGTCACAATTGCACCATCCATCCAACATCCTCTGAAACTTTTATATAGATTTGACATTTAGATAAAAAGTTTTTAGATAACCCAAGATAATTTTGTGACAATACGGCACCAACAAATTAAAAGCGGTGAAACTCCTCAAGTAATTAATTGTAATTGATTCATTCAAGGGTAAAAAGCAGACCTTTGCTTTCACATTCTTGTGGTGATGCTCCTTACTCACCTGTCTCTCCAATATCTCTCCACCTAAATAACAGTGGACATTTGAGGCAGAGAAGCTGCACAGTTTGAGACTCTCTAATTTCAATCAAATCAGTTGGCGTGAGGCCAACCTGCCATTCAGCGCTGAGCCCACTTATAGATCAATGGCCTCTGAGCCTTGATAATCTCTGGAATTGATTGGTTGGCTCATTGATCATCGCTCCAGCATCAACCAATCAAACGTCTCTCCAATGAACAAACATATAGCCAAATAAAGACATCCCCCGGAAGTTTGGTCCCGGAGGAGACACGAGTGATGTGAAGGAAATATATGAACTGAAATCCCCTTTAGAAGAGAATATCAAATCGTAAGGGTGCTTAATATTTCACTGGCTTGATGAAATATGCATTGTAGCCCCGAATGGAGGAAAAATGCAATGATTTGGATGCATTATGTATGAGAAGGTCCGCTGGCGAAAAAAAGGACTGCACTGTTGAATAATCGCCATTTCACTATCACAAAAGTACAATGAGATTTTGTTATTACTACGCATCACTCTATTCATTTGCAAAGTGCGTATAGTTTGCATTTTTTATTTGGGACCTCACTTGTGTGTGTGTGTGTGTGCAGAGCATGCATACGCTCACTAATGAGCTCAAGCACCGACTGGTGTCCGCTGTGTCCTTTGCCTCCGCCTCACTTGATGAATCTCTCACTGGTTCAGTCCCGTAGAAGCAGTAGATTAAGCAAAAAAAGTTGACAACACTCGGGCGATGCACACATTTGTTAGGCTGGTAACAGGGGGAAATAACAAAGTCTAGCGAGACGTCGTTATCGGGTAGTGTCTTGCACAAACACAATTGACGCTGACGCCACATGAGGCCGAGTTCAGCCCTCGTTCCCTCGGCCTGAAAAACAGAAGACACATTTCGGTGCACATGAAATTCAAAGTAATACGTTCTTCTTTTTTGTCCTTTTTGAAAAAAACTTTCAAGGATCTTTATATTTTACATTACACCTTTTTTTGATGTCCTTTCGCTGGCCTGATCAGCGTTTCCTAAAGACTGTGTAAGATTTCTTAAGCATTAGCAGTGTTTCCCAAAAGAGTCATTTTAAAATGCTCTTTGAAACAATATGTTCTCTTTTCTCTTATCCATGGTGCCATTTGCCACATGCTGATACAATGTAGGTCAACCACAGGTGGATGACATGCAACTCAAGGCTCTCAGTGAGCATGTGCTCCCGCTTTGAGGCGCTGCCTTGGTGAAAGCGTGTGAAAGGAACAGAGCTCCTGACCTCTTAAATCAGTTAGCATTGGTCTAGTCCACAAACCAGTGGGTCACTGGCGCCTCGTTATTTGATTTGACATTATCTGACCTCTTCTTAAGGTTCTTAAGTTAAGTTTGATTTTTTTTTCTCACATTTTGTGCAGGGTAATTAAAAACTGCAACTAAACCAAAAACCGTAGCAGAGGAAGGCTTGTATACTTGTTACGGCTATCTGTTTCCCTCTGAGTGGGTTTAATCCTCAAAGCAGCTACCTGGCCTCATAAATGATCCCTGACTAATTTCAGTTATACCCTGGATTTACTTTTATTTCCTCCACTGTAATGATAATAATAATTTCCTCTGACCTGCAGTAAGTAATGGTGAGTTAATAAGCCATAATTGGTTTGATATATGTCAACCCACAAAGTGCTGGATTTCACAGTTCAGAAGCTTTCAACTTTATTCATCAGTGCTGCTAAATGTAATCGTTGAAACATGTTTGTCAGGTAGTGAATTGAGCCTACTTGCATACTGCATACTTTTTTTTACCCACAAACACTAAATCAACCAGGTGTATTGACATTATTACAAGCAGATCTCGACGGGCTACACAAATTTCCTAGACATCCCGACAAAAATTCAAATTAGGGTGCAACACTGGGGTTCTCCGGCGTTGAATCAGCTCTGCGTCAAATGTGTCGATATTTGCACAGAAATGTTTCAGATGTTTTTTTTTTTCCAAAGTAAATGCGTCAAAGCCGTATTGTTTTGGTAGGCGCAGGCTCCGGTGTTGGACATGGACTTGTACACCCGGCGAAATGAAACCCTCTCGACTCAAACAAACAATTTTTATCGAGGCAGTGTGCAGGGAGGAGTGTGATTCGATGTAGCATGTCTATCCTGGGAACGTCTCTTTTAAAGGGACCGGTTTCCTAAAGTGCACTACTCAATGTTTTACAAAGGTGACTCCCCCCCTGCCTGGTTTAAACTCCCACAGACCCAGATAAAAGGACTGACTGTTCAGAGTTGCTCGGGATTCAAGTCAAGAGGTCTGGCGAGGTGGCATCTTCCCTTTGACTTGATGCAGCAGCTATTCCCTCCAGGTTTGATTGCGTGGTCTGTCCCTCGGTTAAGACGCCTTAAACAAACACACCTCAGACTACTAGGAGGTTTCTGATTGAAAGGTTGCAGAAGTGACACTTTACAGAACCATTCAAACGGTAATGGCTACTACATGATAGGTTTATGTTACATTGCAAGGTGTAAAGCGACTTGATGTGCCTCTTCCTCTCAGATGAGATCCTTCATAGACGGGCACTTCAGTGGGCTCTGTTCTGGCTGCCTTATTACTGGTTTTACTTTTACCCATAAGACCCCCTCGCCACCCCCCGTCTGTGTGTAAGACTACACACACCATCTTTCTGATGTCACAATCAGAGGATCGCTCACGGCCTGCGCCGAGTCCACAAGTAATCTTCTACCTATCTTGAATGGAGCCGTCCAAAAATGGCGCAGGGCTTTGTGGCAACCGAGCCATGAACTACAAAGGGCCCTGATCCTGTCTTGGTCTCTGAGACGAGTTGCCTCTGACTGGATCCCGCTGCTTGGTCACACTTGGGCTTTCCTCTGTCTGTGTGTGTGTGTGTGTGTCTGAGTGCGATTTAGGGACAGCGACTTGCCCCATAGAAATTCATGAATGCATCTGATGTCAAACAGTCTAAATATTTAAGACACTAAAGGGCAAAGGGAAGAAATGTGCGCAAAGTCACAAGCTATTAATGAATGATTGTCCTCACTCATCTGCAGGTTATTGTAGGTGCTGCACGTGCTCGTGCACACAAGTCTGCAGGGGTAATTAGCTGCGTGCACGCTTAGGATTGGGTGCATGCTGTGCGAGTATTTGGATCTCATAAATATGTATATGTATGCGCTCACGTCACTCTGTGTGGTCACATCACTGTGCACTGCTGTGTGCGTGTTTCGCTCACGTCCAAGCGATGAAATTCAAACAAAAAATAAAAATATCAAGGCAACATTTGGGCGCTGTTTGGATGACGAGAAAATATTGGGGTGGCAGTGAAACTCCTTTAATGCTCTCACTTTGATGGTCAATAGAAAGAGAAAAAAATCTTCACTTCCTCAGAGACGAAAGCAGGTCCATTGCTAAAACCCAAATGTATCCAACAAATGAAAGTGTAAGAAAAAGCTTTCTATATTTGTATTCTGGTTGCAATCCAGGGAGTTGAACCTCCGCTCTTTTTTTTCAACTCAAATATGAATAAAAAAAGATATTAAGCTTAGAGAACACTTCCACCAAAGTATGTTGGTGAAGAAAATAAATAGGATAAAAAATAGGTGTTCATATTCTACACCTGTTTCGAATGGAGAGTGATCTGCCCATCACCACTTCAGCTAATTAAAATCACGTGTTGCAATTAAGACTTTGTCTGAACATGTATTAGCAAGCAACCAGATAAGTTGACATTTTCACTGTAGATAAAATACATCCACAATCCACTATACTTTTTAGAAGTATGTTGTACAAAGTACAGCCATACACATCTTGCTTACATGCCTAGGAAAACCTCATTCATTAAAATCACGGCCCCACTATACAAGAGTATTTAAACCCAGTGATTTGCTAATGCATTTGTCAATCGTATTCAATAACATTCAAAGTGAGACTCTTTCATCCTCATTAGTCATTAACATAATTAAAATGTCCACTAGGTTCCGGTCTTAGTTTACGACGCAGGATATAAGACTGTCCATATTTAAATTAAACTATTTGAGTTCTCTGCTGAACGACTTCTCCCACCAATTTCTAATGCAGTGAAATTTCACGTAGATTTTTATAGCATAGGTTTAGTTGTGGAATGATTTTTTTATATTTTGCTTCAGGCCAAATGCATTTCCTTTCAATTCGGGAGGAATATGATTCATTGCGACACGGACTTTGTTCCCAAACTAACTTTGACCAGTAGTTTAATGAATTTATCCTTCTGTGAGGCGTTTAGCGATAATCGGGGGCTAAAGCTACTCAGTGGACCAATGCAGAGAGCAAGAGAACACAGGCCACGGGGGGTGGAGATGGTGTGAGGGAGATGAAAAGGGAGGTCATTGGAGAGGAGCACCCTGAAGAAAAGAGCATGAAGGTGGTGAGACCGGGAAGAAAGGCTCTAATGGCTGTAATGGCTCTTTTCATTGGCTTTCGCCCCCTTGTGTCCCCGAAATGGCCGCGGCGCTCACCTCTCCCCCCGCCTTGTGTCCGACACAGAGTGGGTCGCGACAGTTAGCCGCTCATAGTCACCCCGACCGCTCGGCGAGGAGTTCCGGTTATCAAGCCCGCCGTCGCCCGCCTCAGTCCTCAATGCTCACTGGTGGTGCACAAACGGGCGGCGGGGAGCAAATGGCATTTGAAAACTGCAGAAAATACAGTGCCACAAAGAGTTTGTTGATGAAAAGGTATTGGGGAATTTAAGAGAGATTGAAAAAGGTTAAACTATTTCATTTTTAAAGGAAGTGCCTTTGATGAAACGGAACGGAGCTTCGCTTGATGAGAGAAGAGAGACTCGACTTGTCAACATCCCGCTTCGACGAACAATGCTGCAAAGAAACTATCTTTCTTTGAAAACACAATTGGACATTTGCCTCCAGGCCTCGCTCCTTGTCCTTGTTCTTTATGTGGTAATCCATTTTCATGTAAAAAAAATACTTATGCATTCTTTCAGCTGAAGTGAATCACATTTGCTCGCTGTGTGTAGTACATGGAAGTCTTTTACATTTACCGTTTTTATCGGCAAAAATCGCCTGACACAGGACGGCGAAAATTGGTGAGCGGAACCTTTACAGTGGAAATTGCGCTCGATAATTGGCGTTTCAGCAATGGAGACTATTTAGTTCCTCAGATTTGCTTAATGTAACCTTCACTGCCAAACCTCCCTCCTGGCATCGGAAACTCGTCGGAGGCCGACGCCAACTAGCGCGTAGCGTGGCGGCGACGAGTGTGTGTGGCATAAATATAGATCCAACGTTAATGGTGACGTCATTATTGCCCTCAAAGTTATCTACAAGGGGAACACGGTTCAAGTCCAAATGAAAAGATGCTAAACGGGTGCTGTAACCCAGCTTTTTAACATGCAGACTGCAGTAACATTCCGCTTTAATCAGATCATCAAAAAAAAAGACAGACTGTTTCCTCAGGTCCCCGATGCGTTTTCCTCCCCCACACGGATCCTTCATCTGTCTATCAAATCCTTCTCTTCCTGCGCCTGTATCTCCTCCCCGCTGTCTTCCTGCGCGTAGAGATGGGTGGAGGTGTGCCACGTCGCTGTGTGCCATAAGCCGCGTTTCGCTGTGCTCCCCGCGCCCCCGCGCACCACGGGGTGCGTGTTTACTCATCCTGCATGTAAAGATGCGAGCTGGAGCTGGAACTGTCGCCCTCTCTGCTACTACGCCGATCCCACTTTGTGATCCGCATGGGGTAACCTGAGTGTCGCTGCCTGGGAATTTTTATTTAGTGCGCCATTATTAATCCAAGTTTAGACGAGCGTCTTAAGAGGCCAAAAAAAGTTTCATGACTCCAACAATCTTTTCCATTCACCCCCCCCCCCCCCCTCGCACACCCCTCCTCTCATTTACTTCTCTATTGTTCCTCGCCCTCCCGTCTGGTTCGACTCAACAGTTGTGCGATGCAAGTTTAAAAAGCTCGGTTAAATATGAATGCGTTACAGCGACTCGGTCGAATCCTTTCTCATTGCACCACAGCGGGACACATACCTGCCTTCCTCAACAGAGGGGAGAGGACAGTGGGAATCGCGGTCCGACCTTTGAGCGGCTGTCAGACAGTTTGAAGCTTAACTGAGAAACGCCCCCCCCCCCCTCTCTTTTTGGCAACCGCTGTTCCCCGCACAATGTGAACGGGGCCGGCTTTAGACTTCTCCCTCATTTATTAACGCACCCGTCGCATGCACGGTGCCTTTACACCGAGAACACTTAAGTTGTCCCAACCTCTTTAACTCATGGTAATTACAAATTACGCATATAAATGACGCCCAGCGAAGGGATGCTTTTCAGGACGAGGCCGTAATTCAAGGGACAATCAGCAGGCAGTGACTTTGAAGGAGGAGGCTACGCGCGGATACACTCGCACCAGCGCTGTGCTCAGCGGAAAGGAAGCTGATTCAAAGATGTGCACTCAACACGTGCGGCCAGACACATGATGAGAGCGACCGTGGGGTTATTAGCGCTTTGATGAGTGGGCTTAATTTTGAAAAACAGAGAGGCGTCGTTTTGTACTTAATGGTAGCTGAGAGGCGGCACGGTACAGCATAACAGAGGCCGTGGCCGTGACCACTAACAAGAGAGAAATAACTATTATATGCATAGCTGTGACATGCTGTGGATGGCTGATAAGCACTCCTATGTTGAAATTCAGCTGGGGCCAATGAGGTGCCTCTCGCTGTGGGTATCTTTCAACATCATGGACATGGCGTGTCTCCATGGTGATTTTCCTTTGGCTGTAGTATTGTGAAAACCATAAGCACAACGCTAGCATGCAATAATTGCCTCACCAAAATAAATGCTTTTGTACATCGAATGGCTCACCATGAGGCCAAAGAGCTGCATCCATACTGAGTTGTTTAAATGACTGTTATTTGGAAGTAACGTTCTACTCATGTACATAACAGACTCATGTACATAACAGACATTTTTTATGACATTTCGACGAACCATTCTTGTTGTAAAGCAACAAGTAAACTATATTGTTAAATCTGGAATGTGGGCAGCACTTCAGCACATTGGCATAGATGTCATTCACATGGCCAATTATTTCACAGGCTTTGAAGTGTTTGTTTATGTCGGCCATGTGACCCCTTGAGCTTTGCACTAAATGTGCGAAACTGCAACAAAAAGCACACATTTATCATTTGTCTGAGTTGTTTGGAGTTTGCATGTAAAACTATAATAACGTTGTGCATAGCTGGGAGTACAGCCAAACGAGCTGTAACGCACAGCTGAACTGCGGCGGAACGCGTGCATGTTTAGCATCTTTTGAAGGCATGAGGCCTTTGCTGCAAGGGTAATGTAGACAAAGCATTATGCTTGTTTGCAATACAGTGGTACCTTCAAAATACAGCTTGTAATGCTCAAATCGTTGTTTAGATTTGATTTTGGATGTGCAGGTAGGATTTTGTCTACAAAACCTCTGGTCCACGCATCCACCGGCTTTTAACTCACCACTGAAATATAATACAACACTAGTGTGGCCTTTACGTGCCTCTTCACTGATCTTATCCATGCAAAATGTATCGCCTTAGAAGTGGGAAAATGATGTATATATGATGTTGGGAGCAAAGCAAAAAGACGCCTTTTCTTTTGCATGGCCATGTGATGGTCAAAGCATTTACATTTAAAGACCTCCTTCTCATCCAGGACAGAACAGACGCTACACGTGGCAGCAGGAAATACACTTTGACACCGCTAGATACGCGTGCCAACCGAAAGAAAAAATGGTGGTGGGTGGGTGTGGGGGTTGGGGGGGGGGGGGTGGTAAGGGTTGGGCCAAGGGAATAAAAGATTATGATGGAGAAGAAGTGAAAGGAGTGGGAGGAAAGATGAGGAATGATCCCTGATTGTGCTCGTCTTATGAGGGGCATCCATCAGCAGTGACACCGGGACAAATAAAAGCCTTTTTTCCCCATATTCAATTATAAAGCATGAGGCAGGTTTTCCCACTTCAATGCACACGCGCCCGTACATCCACGCAAAACAACACATGCACGGACACGCAAGTGCTCACACTGTCGTGCTCAAAGCATTGCAATCTCACGTGACTTACATTTAGCATTTTTTCTCACGGAGGATTGTTTAATCTCTTCTGAGGAAGATTTATTGCAAAATGGCACCACCTTTATATGTAATACAAGCTGACAGTTTCATGAAATAAGGTAAGAATCAATGGGGGACTAAGTCGCAGCTGCAGCGTGCAAACACAGGCTCCTGCATAAATTACAATTCAACGTCAATTCAGCGATGCAAATTAAAACTGGCTGCAAACTGCAGGGATTGCGAAAAAAAAATTGGACTTTTAGCGGTATCACCTGTTGAAAGGGAAAACTGGGACATCGGACTCCAGCAGGACAGTTGGCATAATTAGCCTGAGTTCCAAAATGGTGGAAGAAGAGATAAAACAAGTGAGAGAGAGAGGGGGAGAGAGAAAAATAAATAATGTCCTGAGGAAAAGAAAGAAGGAATCAATGTTGAGCTAGTCTGAAAGCCAAGAAAGTGTCAGGAAGGAGTAGGTAAGGTATACGTAGCTTTGATAAACACTTCCACCATGTTCATCTTTGCTGTCAGGGTGTCTGCTTGTATTATTTCAGAAACACAATGGAACTAGAAAAAATACAACATTTTCAGGAACACGATTTGGACGATTTGCTTTTAGTCCATAAAGAAATGAGGCAAAACACCTCAAGTTAAGCTTCAACTCTGCATGTGGAGGCCTAGATAGAAAATAGTATTTTATTCTGGATAAAGCTAAGTGAGTAGTTCTGATGTCTAAACCTAAGTGAGTTTTTTTAAAAGGCCAGATGGATGTAACAGCCGTAAATTGCCACGTAATGGTGCCTTAAATAGCAATAGCGGCTTTCAGATATCAGTCAACTGATCGCAATAATGGGCACAATGGCCACATAATCGATATAGCTAGGATATACTCACACACACATTGTGGGGAATTGGAATTTCAGGAGAAATACAGGAGTCATGAACAATACCATGCATGTAATTCAAAGGCTACTATAAAGAAACATTCTACAGTTCGCAGCTTTATATATAGAAACACAGTTGCCTTTATCACCTGTGCACACGAACCATCACAAAATGAAGGTTTTGATGAGGTCCGTCTGACTAATTATCCAGCTTAATGCAAAGTTGAAGAGGTTTCCGCCAAATTGGCATTGCCTTTCTGTAGGCTGTGTTGAATAGCGTACTACTTTTAATATTAACACACCAGTACAATAAAAGTCAGTGTTATCATATAACGAAAAGTCACATTTCCACCAATTGACACATCCAGAGAGGAGGCAAACCATCAAGATGCAGTAATAATAATAATACTAATCATAATGCCGCTTTGTCATTTGCATTTTGGCTGGAGAGGGAAATGTCTCATGATGCCAGGCGCTCACTCACAGCACCATCCTCCATCTCTGAGCATTTCAAAATGCCAGAGCGTGGGCCGGGGGGGGGTTGATCCAAAACAGACTTGAGACTGGGCTCTGAAATCCAAAAACCTCAACATTTATTATCTTTAGTGCTTTATCGTGGCCATTTTGTGCTTTGCCGCATTAACATCGATACTTAACCGCTGCACTCGTGGGTAGTTTGCTGTCTAGGTTTTTTCCACTGTCCAATAATTATTTAACTTGAAAGCTCGGAGGTGTCTCTGTAACTGAAGGGTCACTGTAGAGGCTGGAAAACAGAGAGCCAGAGACTCCCTGATGATGAACAAACATACAAAGAACTCTCTGCCTCTCGTGCTTACCTCAAAGCCAGTCTATGGGACTCCTTCCACCCCCCAAGAACCACCCACAAGGGGAGGGAAAACCCTCCCATGTTCTTTGAGGGCTTTTAAGTATTTTGCTTTAGACACAAAAAACCTTGTTTTGGTTGCCTGGTTACCAGATCATTTCAGCCTCCTTACTTTGAAGTACGCTTTCAGCCGGATGACTTTGCATGAGCGGAGCAATGAGACGGACATTCCCGTCAAAGGAACATTTAAGACCAACACCTGCTGGAATCCATCGGCCGAGCGCACGGGTCAAACACCGCGACACACACTAGAACCAAAGTACGACGAGGGGCGGCTGCCTCTGCGTTGCGGCTCCCCGCACCTTTTACCTGCATCTGCTGCATGTGGCCGTATGTCGTATGTCGCACTTGAGTTCATGAACACACAGAAGAAGGAAAAGGCCACCCGCCGGAGAGTAACAACAGACCCGCGGTAACCTAGCAACAGCTTCGGAGACGGGGCTTATTAGCTAGCCGCGTGAGGAGAGAGGCAGAATGCAGAGAGGGGAAAACTTTGGCCTGCGTCGCCGGCACACTCGCACAAGCTGGAGGGCACACAGGCTCGGATGCGCGAGCCTCATTCGCAGCGAGCAACCCCCCCCCTTCCCGACACATTGGGTTTCTGACACACCCGTATTTGCATCGGACCATCGATCAGGCCGCTAAACCAAACAATTTGGCCACTCGTTTGTTTGTTCTTCCGTCTGCCAAGAGTGAAGCACTTTTAATTGTCAATTTGTTTCTTTTTTTCCTCACGCGGATGCTGTGGCAACGAACTGCTGGTCTAGGTGTTCCAACTCCCAGACACAATGAAAGAAGCTCCACTTAATTGCTCTCTCTTAGAGGCAGTATCTAATATCCTGGATTTGATTACTGAGGCAGTAAAGGTTTAAATCAATAACAAACAAGGGTCTGGGCGCCTGAGTGAGAGGCTTTTGGAATAAAACAAAGAACTCATATTGTACAACCTCGGTTCTCGGTGTTAATAAAAATCACCCATTCCCAATCTCTGCATTTGATTAAAATATCTTAATGTGCATTTATTTCCTAGCCTTTCTCTCGTTGTCAATCTTTAATAGCAGAATGTTTAAATCATGGTCAGTGCCAGAGTGCCAAGAACGTGTGGACGTGTGTGAACGTCAGCTTCCGTGTGTGCGTCAGAGACAGAAACCAAGACAGGTTTTAAAACACGTCAGTGACTGAAATAGTTCTCATTACTATTTTGCTCTCTCTATAAACACCTTTTAAAACCCTGCATCAGCTGTTTAGCTGCCTAAAATAAAACTTTCATAATGTCTCTCTCCATCACCATCACACATTTTACAATCTCCCTCTCTCTCGCTCACCCACCGACCCACCGAGCCTTTCCCTCCTGCATATCGTCTCTCAGTTGACACGAAGAGACCCGATGTTGCTACTTCCACACAGGGGGAACGTGTACTGCAGCCTCAGTAATTATCCTGCAGAATGGGAAGTGCTGAGGCCAAAATGGGCAAACCTCAGAGTTTGCTGTCACTGTCACCACAACGCGGGATTTTGCACGCCAAATTTAAATAGCTTACAGACGTATTATTGGGAAACCAGGAGCAGAGCGGAGTCGCAGCGCCGTGGTGGTTAGAGCCACCTCATCTTCCAGATTACAAATGCAGAACTTTGTTGTAAGACAACCTAGTCGTAAAAGTAATAGCTAAGCGAATTAGCTTAGCTTAGCAAGATAGTCAGGCTCTGTCCAAAGATGAAGGAAATCTCCCCACTGGCCCGTCTGCAGGTCACATGTTTCAATCTTGTTGGTTGAAACCATACAAAGAAAATCTTCTTTACTTTAAAAAAGAGAAGAAAGCCAGGTTAGCCTGTCTTCATACTAAGGCATCGATTGTTCCATCCAGCTCTCATAGAAATAACTGATCAACATTCTCAAAATCAAACTAAACCTTTAGTGTTTGGAGTTACAATAGCTGCTCAGTTATGGAGATGCCACCATTTATACATTCAAACACCTCAGGCGGAGGAAAACCGGAATTCTGAAGCCAGTTCTGATTTTCAAAATGCATAAAAAATATAAACAATATCAAGAGGTTTCTTTATGATAATATAAGTGGCAGTTCTTTGGTTGTAAACAAGTTGGATACAGTGTTTTCACTGATGCAGAATGACACACATTGCTTGATTGCACTAACAAAGGCCTTAAAACACTTTTGCTCATGCGGCTCCTCGCTGTGCTTAGTCGCACATGTGGATGGATCCAGCGGTATGCTTGTGACAGAGCTGTAACATACATGCTAAATCCCAGCTGCCACTTATAGAAAGCATTCTGAAAGGATTTCAAGGCCTCAGAAGTGAAATGCCCTCAACACAGCTGGTCTTTTGGGCTTCATTGAAAACACACCAGCATGTATAATTACGTCCCCATACTGACCTCTCATTGTGATTGGCTGAAAATCCCTAATCTCTCTTACTCTTGTAATTCGTTGTTACTATGTGAGTCAACATCACACTGGGTAGAACAACCAGTTTTCAAGGCTATTCTGTCTGAGCTTGTTGTGAAAGCAACAACATTGTATGGGTGGGTATTTATATCTATATATATATTTATATTTATTGAGAGACAGCGAAAGAGACACACACAGAGACACACACATTACATAAGTAAGATAAGTATTTTTCTATGGTGTTGATTCAGTTACAGTAACAATGTCACAGGAGAGCTGGGGAGCAACAATAGCTTTGTTGGACGGTTTAAAGGATATTACAGTGAGCCGCAGATCAGCCTTGAATTGTAACGAGGCAACAGCACAGGATAAGTGGTGCTGTGATTGTGCTGGTCACTGCAAAGTTATATCCACTTCAAAGCAAGACTCTTCCTTAATTCCTTTTTTAAATCTGAATTCGGAGTTCTGTTTAATTGCTCGTAATCAGTAAGTTTAGGACATTTGACAAGCCGCAGCCATTATTAGTCAGTGGGAGGCTTTATTAGCGGGTAAAAAAAAAAGAGGTAAAAGTGAAATGTGACTTGGAAAACAGTGGAAAGTGGCAGCGTGATGCTGCACACTTCTATTTACAGAATAAAAGGGCGTAGAATAATGTCTGTGATGTCAAGTCAAAATTGATGTGTGGCGAGTTTGAACATTTTAATTTCTCGACATGCGAGGCATAAAGCAGGATTATTTATGGCAAATAGGATGTGACGACATACAGTAAAACGTTTTCTATACGTTTCCATTGGATCCCTTCTTTACAAAAAACGACATTACCCATCCGTCTTGTTAAAACGTTTAACATTATCAGACCAAACTGTGCCAGGGATGTGTCAGTGTTTCGGTGTTGAGCTCGATAAAAGGCACAGATTAATTGATGTCACCAACAGTAACAATACCACTGGTGGTGGGATGGAGACCACCAATCACCCCCAACTGCAGCCTCATTTGCATTGCGGAATTTAATATCACAATTAATCTGACAGTGATGTATTGAGGTTTGAAAATGCTGCACACAGAACCTTTGAAGCTCCGTGCATGAGGGCCAAGATGACACGCTGTAGTCATCAGCTCAGTAGGTGGTGCGAAATAAATGCTCAACCGGGATCATGACACATTATTCATGAGCCCATCGTGAAACATAATACCCCACCCGGACGCACAGCACAGCACACAAACACACACATATAGTCAAACCATGTCAACGTACCTTTGGCTATGTTAACGGTAACTATCTGCTGAAGGGTACAAGGTCTGGCTTTCTTCCGGGGGGGCAGCTGCTTACTCCAGGCCCACCTTGGCAACGCTGGCCCAGGACCTGGCATTGGTGTCCACGCCATCTGTACCTGCAACCGCAACGTGCACAGCAAGGGGGCAAGGGATTACCAGTATACCCCATTTTTCACATGCAGGTGTGTGGCCAGTGTCTCGTTAAGTCGGAAGCAGATGGAGGGGGGGGGTTAATAGAATGTTGTTATTTTACCCAGCAAGGGAATTCTTTGGGCCGCGCCCCCTCGAGGGATCGACTCAGTGCCGCTAAATCCACAGGGCTGTGTTATGACGCTGCAAACTGCTGGAGGAGAGACAGCGTCATGTATCACATATGCCCCTCGCACCTTTAATAAGAAGCAATTCTGTTATGAAATCATTGAATTTGCCAAAATGTTTGATTTTGTTACAGTAGTAAAGGAATGATCACACCGCACACAATACACAATAATCCCCTCATTATGAAAACATTTTCCCACTGAGTCGCTGACGAAGTACCTCCCGTCAACACCGATGTGGAGTCACAAAGTGTGTCAACAACTACATACAGAGCTGCAGCAGTTGCATGCTTGTGTGTGTGTGTGTGTGTGTGTGTGTGTGTGTGTGTGTGTGTGTGTGTGTGTGGGTAGCGTCGGTGGGCGGGCAGACTTGTCCGTGATCACAAGTGACGCTGCGTGCTGCCCGCTTGGTTTATATGGTTGTTCCGATTCGCCTATTATGCAATAGACACAACTTTGTTGGTCTCGAGCTCAGAAAAAGTACACAAAGTAGTAAAGGTGTGAAGCTTTGTGAGCTGGAATTTGGCTCATTTTGCACTCAGCAACCTCTGAGAGGCAGCGTTTCTGCCTGGGACAGGTGCTGCTTCCTCTCCCCTGCCTTCAATTAGCAGAGTAAGACAGTGTCATTAATATCAATAACCTAATCTCAGACAGGGATGTTTGTTTATTGTTTTGCTCCAGTGGCTGTTAAGAATGACTTAAAATGCTATTAACAATAAACAGATTATATATAAACACACTTGGCGGATATATTACCTCTAGGAGTCGGCTGGTTGCTGGCCTTCAGTTCCTCGCCGCTGACGGTGGGAGAATTGCCTACGGATTTTTGATCTCGTGTGCAGACGGAGGGGACCTCGAGGGGAACAATTTGAATTTTCCTCCGACAGGAACCCCCTCTTCCTTGGCATTGGATTTTTGTGCGAGCGTGCCCTCTGTTCCCCTCCGCAACCTTGGTCTCTGGATTCCCATCACGCCACACACCCAGTGCTAAAGGTTTCTTTGAGGGCTGCAGGGCTGGGAAGTCAGCCAGCAGGTTGTAAGGCTGCTCCTCTGGGGCTGCTGGTGCGTTGCTCAGCGAGCTCGCCTCAGGTGCTCCGGCTTTGCCTCGGACCGGAGCATGGGCACGGCCGGTCACGCATCTTGCCAAAGTGGCAGCGGGGAAGTCGCATGGCCAGGCTGAAAGGGGAATCTCCCAGTGGCTCTGCATCTTCCCCCAGGCTGGGGGCTCCGTGGGACGTGGTGGGTTGCCAGCCTTTGTGGCAGATAGGAGTGGAAAGTCTTCCGCTGTGAAAGAACACAGGGAATCCTGCTCGCTGTTGGAACATGCTCCTTCAAGTGAGCGCAACATCTCACTTATCTCTCCGTCACTGTCGTTTTCACTCTCTGATTCACCACGACTGTTATCTGTGGCATAACTTCTCGCCCCAGGTAGGCTTACAAAATCATCATCATCATCATCATCATCGCTGGAATCACTGTCGCAACTGCTAGTTGTATTCTCGCCATCTCTGCTTTCGCATGCAGCATGCTGAGGATCTTCATCATCCTCCAGGCGCAGGGTTCGGTCCGCAGTGGCAGAGCAGACTGGATCCGGCGCCGGAGGTTGAGGTTGAGGTTCAGAGCTGTTTTCTCTGCCGGTGGATTCCGGGACAAAGATCCCCTTAACGTCATTTGACACGCTAGTTTGTCCGTCTCCCGCTTCTTCCTCCCGACGTGACTGAATTGTTGAAATCAAGGATAATGATCAAACGTCAGTATTTTTTTTATTCATTAGTTAGTGGTAATGTTCTAACTCGGCTGTCGCAAACCGACATAGAAGCGCTTTTGTCCACAAAGACCATTCGTGCTCACCAAACCCGCGTTCCCTCTCGCCTCCCTGGCTCGTTTCATCTCTTTTTCCATCACAGGCTTCAGTTCCCGTGCAGGCTCGGCCACAGGGGGAGGTCTGTGGCCCGAGAGACGGGGGCAAGGAAGTGCGAAGGCTGTGTGGTGCCGCTGCGCGTCCTCCTCGTAGCGTGTGCTCAGACCAAAGTCATCTGCCTCCTTCTGCTGCTCCTTGGCCCTTGACGGACAAAGAGAAGGATACGCGTGTGGGAGGGTGCCGGGGTTAACACAGTTTTCATACGTCACGGACCATCGCAGCAAAGAAGCTATAACGCTACAAGGTTAACGTGCTCATGCAGTCTATTCATGAAGAAGGAGAACTTCCTAATAGCGGTGGCAGGTAAATTCACTTTTACCAGTTTTATAACCAGTTTATTTACTGACTGTGTCGTATTGAGTAAAGTTCAACTTGGCCATGCTCAAAACAGGGTAATTCAAGGAATAGGGAGTTTTCTGTATTTTTTTAATCTAACTATAGCCCTTTTTTTGGTTGTACATCTTTTTCTAAACTAACTGGTTGGCCTGCAGTGTATATCGATGAGGCACAAGGGATAACCAGTTGATATTGTGTAACTCACCATAATGTCATTGCCCCCTCCGGGGTGGGGCGTTTAGTTTGAACCCAATGCCTGGCCTCAAAAGAGCGGGCATCACTGGGTGTTTGGCTCTTGTGCGTG
Source organism: Gasterosteus aculeatus (assembly GCF_964276395.1). Classification (NCBI taxonomy): domain Eukaryota; kingdom Metazoa; phylum Chordata; class Actinopteri; order Perciformes; family Gasterosteidae; genus Gasterosteus; species Gasterosteus aculeatus. Next base: position 13,368,028 of record NC_135697.1, on the reverse strand, counting down.
GGCCGGCACTCGCTTCAAACCATGACGTTATAATAAGGCCGCTCTTTAGTCACCATCCTGTTGACCGTCGAGCCGCGCGGTGCGGAACAGACGGTCCGGTGGGACCGGGGATGCTTATGATAACGGCGATGTCACCCGAGCTCCGGGGCGGCCGGTGAGCAGATGGTGTACATTAATATTACGCAGTGGGTCCGTGACCGCACAGCAGCCCTACACTGCCGTGTGTAGATCAGGGTGAGAACTTTGCTCATTTTCCACAGGCCTTTATGATTAAGGTAAATGCTGTGATCACTTTTAAAATGACACTGTATCCACGGCAACAAAAGAGCCTGTATGAACGCTACAGGTTAAAAAACTTTAAAGTCTGTTGGTGTTGTTGATATTTTTTCAATTGATCACCAACTTTGTAGAAATGCATCACTAAGATCCTGTTAATGTTGTAAAAACCCGATATATAAAACAACAGCAAGTAGTAATTGAATACATGTCAAACTTCTTATCAACTCTTCTTGCGGTTTCGGTTTTCTAATCGCATAATCCATGTGTCCATAATCAGATCTAATTAGTAGCATTCATAGAAATGAAATGCTGAAATGAGATGCCACAAGAATAGAACAAGATAATGCAGCTGCATCAGCCTGCAAAGGTTGCAGCATATGAGACTCCGCTGAGGTTAAACACACAGCAGTTGGTCGAATAATTTAGCTAAAAAGTGAATTTCATACACTGTTTGAGGACCAATTTACAGCGTTTTTCTGTTATAATGGCCACGACGGTAGCCGTGTTTGTGCGCATGCGTGTGTGTTTGCTGGGACTCACCGATGAGTTGGTGTGTCGTCTACTCTCCTGCCCTCTTCATTCCTCTGCCTCTCTGGTGGACTTGCTCCTCTGCCAAACTCCTCCTCGGCCTCGTTTGCTGCTCTCCAGATTTTTTCGCAGATGCGGTCGTAGTTGTCCCGCGGGACGTCAGCGTGGATCCACGTGGAGCGCGGAAACGGCGCGAACGCACCCACCAAGTGTTTTGGAGTGGCTGTCGCGATGCGAGACCTTCCCCACGGCATCATGTTGTCTCCGTGTTGTTGTCCACACGCACAAGCTTTTCTTTACGGCCGGCCGATGGTTTATTTCTAACCAGCTTTTTGTAAGGAAACATTATTTGGCGGGTTGCCATGGCACACCGAAAGGACTCTAGAATGTCAGTTTAGAGGCACTGACTTGTGTTCTATTGTAAGAACACGTGCAATGCAAAAAACCTTCGTATTGTTACTTAAATTCACGCTAAGAAGAGTCGGGGAAGTGCAGAGCCGGAAAACGCAAGGTTTCCCCTTCAAAGTAAAAGTTGCGGGGTTTTTTTTAACTCGTTTGTCTTGGTGATCAATGTATGGAAGGCAAAAAATAGTGAACACAATTCAAACAAGCCCAACTTGCTAATACCTCGACACTATTTGTTCACAAATGCATTTGGCAAAGCTGGTAAACGTTTCATGCTATAAAGTCATTCAAAATGGTCAATACACTTGTATTTAAATAACACGTTCTGGGTTTCACTGAACAACTTCCATTAATGGATATGGCCTGTAACATCCGCCCCTATAATTAATTTGTCATGTGATTTGATTATTTATTCAATTTAGCCCTTCAAATACTGACCAGTTTATTGGTTTATCGAGAAGGCGACCATTTTCTTTTTGCGGCTTTGGACCTTCCCGAATTATCTTTAATTTTTCAAATTGGATAATCTTTCAATTTGACAATAAACTGGACAAACCAATTACGCAGCATTGGCTATCGGAGAACAAACTCACGCGCAGCAGAATGCGTGTGCGTGAGCATAAATAGACCAGCGGCATTAACAGACTGATAATAGGTGTCATATTAGTCTACAGAATGCTAAACAACCTGACCACGAGCTGCAGGCGCACACCAGGGTTGGCACAATTTAATTGAATGCTGCGGTAACACTTTTTATGACCCCCCCCCCCCCCCCCATCTTAAAAACAGGGTCGAAGGCCGACGCGCATTTCATTATCGCGATTGTTTCCACGGACGGCGCATTGCGAAAAACTAATTACACCGGTCATATGGAGAAGTGGAAATGACATTCAAATTTACGGTCCAGGGTTCCAGCCTGTTAAGCATCAATTTCACGTCTGGTGAGCAGAAAGTGGACATCCATGTTAAACCACCGGGCGGGCCCATGATTGGACTTAATGGATGGAGACAATGGCCTCGTTGTGGACCCCTCGATTTTACCTTAGTGAATTGGTAGAATTACTGGTTAGAATTGTATTGTTATTATTAGTATATTAGCATATTGTTTTAATTATCACCGAGAGATATTCATCTAATGGACCATATTAGTTTATGACTCAATAAGTCGGTTAATGTCCTTTAACTCATAAATGTGAAGTGGTGGGGGAGAGGGCCGCGGTGGAGGGGGAGTGAGAGAGAGGGGGAGAGTGTGTGAGAGAGAGAGAGAGAGAGAGAGAGAGAGAGAGGCAGTCTGCAGTCTGATTCTTGACGTCGCACAGACCCGAGACGACGCTGTGGCCAAGCGGTGCGTTACCAGGAATACGCACCGGTCATCTCTCTCCAAAACAGTCCGATCTGACTACGTTGGTTGACAACTTCTAGAACGGGCTGGTTTTTCTTTCCTGTCTTGGATCCGGATAACCTGTGTGTCTCTCACTCATTCTGCGATGGCTCTTCCGAACCTCGGTCAAATTACGAGTTTGAACGTGGATTACCGGCACTGCAAATGTTGTTCCTCAAAGGAGACGCAATAAAGAGAAGGACAGATAAGTGCAGCGGGTCGACCTGAAGGAAGGGATCTCCCGGTAATATCAGTGGTAAATGTGCAGCGGACGAGTTTTTTTTTTTTTTTCGTGAGTTCTTCTTTTTTTTCCGCGTGCTGGGTAGATCGAGGACCACTTGATTCTCGTCTCCCTCGTTGGGTTCGACTTCCCTCCTTTCCCTCCCTTTAGGTGTGAAATCCATCCTCTCAGACAGAGACTCTGAACCCCCAGGTCCCCGCATGACATGGTTCAGTCCAGCTGCGAGATCCGAGCCTCCTCCATGCATTGGGATTTTTCTCAGCACCGACACCGAGTGAATCTCCCTCTTTTGACCATCTGAGAAGTATCGCGCACTGCCCGAGCAGAGAAAAAGCCCTGCCATGACCGCCGCTTCCATTCGGGACCGAGCAACGGGACTTGCGGGGAGACCGGAATGCGCATGCAGGAAAGAGGACGGAATACGGATTTTTGCTCTAATGAAGGCGGGAGTGCGGGCGCACCATTGGAGCCGGGTGCTGCTCTTCTATGTGGGGCTACTGGTCGCCTCAGCAAACGGTGAGTCCCCATCTGTACCGCGGAAAACATGAAGAGAAAATGCAGCAGGTTTTATCCCACCCACCCCTCCCACCCTCTCCACGATCCCCGACCGAATACAAATGAGCATCGCGCACACGTACTCATCCCCAAAGGCGCATTTAGAGTCAACCTTGCTGTGGTGCCGCCGTGCTTTCCCCTAAAGTTATTAATAGGGGAGAGGTGGCTGGTCGGGTGGCTATTCTGGGGCCAGCGGTTCCTCCGGAATTGCCACCGAGCCTCTTGTCTTCTCTAGACTCTGTTGCTGCGTTTCGTTGCACGACTGTGTTATGTGTTTTCTTGGGAAATGGAGGGTGGATTTAATGGGCTGTGGAGATGTTCAAATACACATATCGTGGGATTCCTGCTATCAAAAGGAGGTTTTTTTTTACAGGTGCAGCGGAACCTGAGGCAGGGTTAGGTGGTCAAACGGGAGGGTGATCATTATGCTGTTCAGAGTCCAAGGGAGTGAGCGTGTGTGTGTGTGTGTGTGTGTGTGTGTGTGTGTGTGTGTGTGTGACAGAGAGACAAAGGGAAGGGGGTATTCATTTTTTTGACTGTCCTTCTCGGTTCCCCAACTAAGACCCTATGAGAACCTCCACCGACCCACGTGACCAATACATCAATTAATACCATGTTCTGTACTATTGTCTCCAATTAGGGGTTAGGCCTACTAACTCTGGAGTTTCTTTCCTCGCTTAAATCTTGAAACGGGAGATGGACATTCAACAGATTATCATAACTATTTATTTACTTATTACGTCTTCTCCACGTAACGGGTTTGTGAAATTAGAGACCCCGTTACCGATCCATGTTTGATTTTTCCTCCTTTTCCCGTGGACACTGATAACAAAATGCTTTTCGAACGAAAAAAAAAACCCTCAAACACGTTTGCCATCCCGAGCATGTTATTTGGCAAAGAAGGGCCACCGTTTTTATCACTGTCTTGGCTCCACACCACAAAATGAGCACTATTTTTAGCCAAAGGCCGTGGTCACCATTTGAACTTGACAGTGAGTCATGGCGCCCTGTTCGCCCACTCGTACCTTTTTTGGCTGGACGGCGCGTCATCCAAAAAGTGAGTGGAAACTGGGCACATTCTCAGCACCGCCAAAGGCTGCGTCGCCTCGTGCTGCACGAGCGTGATTTCAGCCCGATCACTGCTATTTGACGGACACGTCATCGCCTCGTGTTGCACCGCCGACTATCTCCCACGTGTCACCCACTTTTGATCGAACTTGTGTCATCAACCGCGTGCGCCCCAGATGGTTTCAGTGAGACGTAGACACACCACACACGCAGCTCAGTGCCAAACGGCGCCGACGAATCTCTCTCTCGACTTTCGGTGTGGAGTAAATCTCATTGCGGCTATATTCGCAGGAGGCTTCTTGCTTTATTTGCGTCCGGGGAGCCTTTTATTTCCCACCGTCTCGCCGTTTGAGTCTAGTCTCGGAGACAGCAAAGGGACTCTTAACTTATTGCATATATTTCCAAACCGCAGAAATAGCCCGACTCTATTACCCTTATTCATCGTCTACGTTAAACTGTGTCCATAAATACCCCCCCCCCCCCCCCCCCCACCCTACTCCTCCCAACCCCTCATCGGTGCCTCTGCAGCCACCAGCAATTGCCCCATCCTCCCATTGAGCGGCACCAGAGCCTCACGCTATGCTAAGAGGGAAGAGAAGGGCCGGTCTCCGTGGCGTTCCGCCGACTTTGTCAAAACAAAGCAACACTTCCCAATTAATGACCAACTGTGGCACGCGGAATGCGCGCTATGCCGCATGAAGAGGGCAGCTCCTTTAGCACCAGATTTAGAACTGTCTTCATTTGTCAACGAGCACCCCCCCCCCCTCCCTCCGCTGCAGCACAATTACCATTTCTGAGGGACACACAGAAAGACAAAAAAATATATAGATATATGTCAAAGGTCTGGGGGAGGTATCGAAGAGAAAAGCATGACGCCATGCGATCGAAACCAGCGGTCCCGGGGGACTCGTCGCTCAATGAGCGGCAATAAACCCCGATTCGTTTAGTCGTGCGGAGCAGAGAATGCGAGGGCCTCGTGGGAGAGGGTGACGATGATGAGGAATGATGATGAGGATGAGGATGAGGAGGATGTGCTGGGCAGGGTGACGATGACGTGGCGTTATCTGGGGAACGGAGAGGCTCTTCCGGTCAACTCGACCGGCGGATCGTTCGTTCATCAGCGGCGCATGAGACAGTCGATCAGCGGGTCCGTTAACACGCACGACCGCGCGCATTCGTCCTCCCCGCTTTCGCGCTGTGCTCGTGATGCAACTTGCAGTAATGTTATGAGGACCGGAGGGCCCGATGCCTCGTCCCGTTGGATCTTTTCTACTTCGTGAAGTTTTACTCGTGTTGGCACAGTCACGATGCCCCCGAAGAATGAGACGGGGCGGTGTGCGTGGGCAGGTGCTTTAGGGGGAGAAGGAGCGCACGGGCGCATTTGGGCGGAAATAACAGGGAGAGGGGAAAAAAGGAGATTTTTCGTCGTTTTTAAAGTTGCACAAATACAAAAAATATATATAAAAATGTCCCTAGCCACAATTAACGTAACTGATTCATATTTATTTGGGGACACCTTTTTGGAAACCCAAACGATGTATTTACTATATTTTCTTCACTCTATATACAACGAGGGATCTGAGAAAACAGTTTCGGTGTACTTTCTCTTACGATTTTGGTACAACTTTGTTAAATCGAAAAGTCAATTTTGAACGGGACTTTTTAGCGGGAGCTTTCAGGAGCAGAAGGGATCCCCACAAGCTCACCGTGGAGGGCCGCTTTCAGCACCCTGGACCGCATCAGGCGCAGCTGAGTTCACCGCGGAGCTGAAGTTGTCTCCAGCACCAAGGACAGCTCCAGCTGCCAGCAAGCCTCAGCGACGGCTGCTCTTCAGTGGAGGGCGAGCTGGCTTTTCCGATTGGAATTTCTCCAATGTTCTCATGGCTTTGAAACCTCAATTAGACTCCCCCATATGATACGATCCTAAAAATCAAGTAACCTTTCTACGTTTTATGTGTTGTGAATGTGAGGAGACAGAGATCAGTCATGTTCATTCATTGTGTCTTTGCTAAAAGGATTAGACAGCAGATCCCTCTGCATTTCATTTATTAATTCACTTTAAGGTAACAAAGAATGTCCAACATAAACTAGCTCAAGCTTAGAACATGTCTCACCATCTCGGCACTCCGCGCTGTTGGTTGTACCAAACAATCAATTTAAACATGTCAACTTGTCCGCTTGAAATTAAGATTTATTATCCATTAAGAATAAAACCGTCAGATTGATTTGCAGTGAAATATAAGCTCTAGATTCAGCCCTGGGTTTTTATGAATCCCACTTATTGTCTTGGCAAGACTTACGTGGCACTATAGAGATCGTCCAGGTGTCAACACTCACGAGGTACTGGTAATTTTCTAATGGCTGAGAGGTTTCTAATAGCAACATTCTGCATTACCAAGAAGATTAGGAAACCAACCAAGACCACATTGTAAAACATCATCATGGATGCATTGTGTTGCAATGAATGTTGTCTAAGATATGTGGAAGCCAAAATAGAGCTGGTTTAGGGCTACACCACATTAACTTAGCGGTGTGTCTTATGTTTCTTGATGACTATATGGGCTTCTCATTTCTCTTTTGTGTCTCACTTCTCTCGCAACAGTGTGCCTTCTCCTCACTCCCAATCTCAAATCCTCCGCTACACCTGCACGCTCAGTTGCGTCCCATCTCCCATCTGCTGTCCTAATTCACCGTTGAGCAATAAACAACGGAATGAGAGCTGAGGAACGGATGATGTCATCTATTGACAAAAACTGAGAAAAATGTCTGGAGTGCAAAGTAGATTTGTATTCGTATTGCCACTTAAGCATTGCCTACTTGAGTTAAGTAGAGATCACCTTGCCGTGGAATGGAGTGAGGTGGTCATGATGAAGATGGTGATCACAAAGAGGTTGCACAGGGAGGGTAAACAGCAGGACGGAATCATGTGTGAAGGGAAATCCGAGGCGGCGAGGGAACGCAGGTTTTAAGAGGTGAGAGGCGATATGCTTCTACGCGCTGACAGACAACACGGGCCCTCTGTCTCTTTTCCTTTTGAGTGATGAGTGAACAGATTTTCTAGTTGGACTAACTAACAGCGTGCAAGTAAGCTTGTCGGCATGTGTGTGTGTGTGTGTGTTTGTTTGGATGAGTCTGTAAGTTGCCACCCGGTTTCATTCTAGGGTGATTCAACCAAGTGCTGACAAGCAGGTCTTTAGGCAGCTCAACGGGCCACCGAGAGACGCAATGTCCGTTCGTGTCCGTGCGCTCTTCCTCGTGCATTTTGCTCCGCTGCTGATTTGACATCCTGCTGCTTTCTCTGTCTCACCCTCGTATACCTTCTCCCTCTCACCACCTCCCCTTTCTTTGTCGATCCTGCTCTCTGGTGATTCAAACTGTCACCCGTCTCCAGATGGCCAGAGCTCCGTCACTGTGCTTCGTCACACCGGTCACAGCCACACAAGTGACTCACACACGCATACATAGTCAGGCACTATAATTTATGCAGACTTTCCCAAAAGTACACAAAGCTGCATGTACACACACAATACAAATTGGACCATTACACCGTATGAACCTATAGGCAGGTGGGCATTTGCAGAATCTTATGATTAAAGTGGCACTTGATGAGATGATGAGGGATATCTAAATCATTTTCAGGATAATTCAATTGCTTACCCTATTTCATCTATTAAGCTTTATGTGGTAGTAGTAATATTTCATTTAATATTTAAATGCGAAAGCCAAGTTTACAAAATAAATAGTTACAATTTAGTTAAAAAAATTAGAAATAAAAGTGCAAATACATGTGCTTTACATTCAACATACTCCTTCAAGCTTTTCTGTGTCCTTCTGTAAGTTTCTAACACCAGATGAAGGATGGAGGACTTATGGCAAAGTGCCATGCTCAAGGATATGTAAGCAATAATTATTTTTTGTTTTATTACACACAATCCCCAGTTGAAGCCAAAAGAACAACTTGGTTTTACTGGACAGCTCCGGGATGTGAAAATGTGCTTTTACTGTTACAGGTGTGCAAGCGCTTCAAGGCAAAACCAAAAAATAAAAAATGAAATGAACAATGGTCCATCTCCACTACATAATTACAGTTAAAAAGTCAAATAGATGACCAGCGAAAACCGATCCATGGCTTACATCTCCACCATGTATGGGAGCAAAAGCTACAAGACAGAGGTCTTTATCTTGATTCAGATTATCCTCGCGATATAATCAAACACAGAAAGTTTCTCCAGCCACTGAAAATCCTCACAAAGTGAGAGACAGATGTAGGGGTCCTTTTGCCTTCTGATTTACACTGTTCTTATCAGATATCAGTGATCCCAGAGGCTGAAGATAAGATCCCGGGCAGGTGGTATTTTGTTCTTGTCTGTGTCTTTTTCCTTGCCTGTAGAACACCTCTCTCTATTCAACGTATAGGCAATCTGTCTTTTTCTTTGTAAGAGGCCTCATGTGGGCAAGGGCAGTGTGTGTATGTGTGTGTGTGTGTGTTTGTCATGCTTTTCAACACTTCTGTGCTTAATTGTTGAGTTTGGAAATCACATTTTCTGGGACGTTAATGGTCTGAATAAATAAAATCTATTTTAATACAGCTTTGTACAAAATTCAGATATGTTGATGTAAAATGTTTACATATTCAGAAAAACTGCTCTCTGTATTTGGAGAGTCGACGTTATTCTGTTGCTGTTTCTTTAAAAAATTCTAATTCATTTTAATACATTTCTATGAATAAAACATATTTGCTTTCTCTCCAGGAGTGATCAGACATCAGACATGATTGCTACCACTCTCATATGCAGTACATAGCCATGTATAGTTTGAAGCTAGCCTTGCTTGTCATAATGACTGGAAACAGGGGGAAATGGCTACGGCTAGCAAGCTTCTGTTTAAAGTCAGTCTCCAGTGTGTCGGCTAGAGTGAATCAGGTGTCCTAACCAGTCAAACTCAACCGTACAGCAGTTGTGTGCCGGCTCATGCTCGGTATTTTACTGCCAGAGAGAAAGTAAAATAAGTGGAAATGAAAGTGCCTGCTGATGTCTTCATCACACACATGGAATGGACAAAATGATCAAAGTCAAGAAATAAAGTGTCATAGATGAGGCTTGTAATAAGGTGGCAAACCCAATTAGATATTCTAAAATCAACATGATCTCCAAAACCTGTTCGTAAAAATGTGCTAGTGCATGGTGCTGGGAGTGCCGTTGCTACACTACAGTCAGCAGCCGCTGCTGTAAGTGTCACATTATGAGTTTGTGTGGGGAGGAGGAGAAGGAGGAGGAGGAGGAGGAGGAAGAGGAGGAGAGAGAGGTTCTGTATGTTACGTGTCTTCCACTATGCTCACAAAAGGGTATCTTAGACAAGTACGCAGCCCGTCCCAACGAGCAGAATCAGTGTCAACCAAACCAACATTTGTTGGAATACCAACGTGATCTCCAAAACCTGTTCGTAAAAATGTATACGAAAATCTTGAACATACAAATTCGTAACAATACATACAAACTGCCGCTTGAGTGAACAACATGGCGGACCATGTCGGATTCTTGAGTGAATGTCTCTCCGCCATGTTGGATTTTTTGAGGGGGTTAGGGTTAGTATTGTATCTTTACAATTTAACATTGATTTCTCGTTAAAAATGCAATCATAACACCTTTATTTTACATCGTTAGACTTCACAAAGTGTGTTTACGAGGCGCAGGTCCCCATTCACTTTGAATAGGGTGACGTCATCAGTTGCAGTGCGTATTTATGTAGTATGTATCACTACGAATTTGTATGTTCAAGATTTTCGTATACAATTTTCCGAACAGGTTTTGGAGATCAGGCTGTCTAAAATGTAAGAAACACGTTCACATTTGGGAAATGTTTTATCTTATGTTATTGTTTCTTCATAGAACTTGTTGCTATATCAACGAACAAGGAGTCAAATATTAACTGAACATTGTTTGATGCTACCTCGTCCCTGAACTATATACTACTATATGAACTATATAGTTTACAATCTGTAGTTGTAGTTGCTAATCTATACAGTGCAAAACATGTTATAAAAAAAACACTGTTCTCAATTTACAAACACACTGTCAGGGTAATGCTGTCAACATTGTAGAAATTCACTATGCAGGGACTTTACCTTAAATAAATGATCTATTTGAGATTGCAGCCCATTAATCATGATAGTGGTCCACCTTTTACACTCAAGCCTTTCCTGGGGGGCCGTTAGGATCTGAATAGAAAGGTTAGTGTACTACAGTGAGCTGAGGTTGGCCCCGATTGATCAGATGCTGGTCATCCATCGCTTGGTGATAGATGGAATAGTCCTGCTGGGGTGGTCCTGAGCCCCGACCTTTTTGATCAACGTTTCCTCTGGGGGTTTGATAGACACTGCTCAGAGAGGGAGAATACCCACTCATTAAAATAAAACCGCATGCTTGTCACCTCACTCTAGAAAGTTAAACAACTCAACGTTGCCTTTTTGCAAATAAAAGGAAGATCCTGAAACAGAGGCTTGGAGTTATTCCAAAACTCAACACCTCTTGGTGGCTTCATTGGGCGAGTGTTTCCGGGTGAAGTGGGAATCAGGGCAGAAAAAAAACACACTGACAAGCACAAGAATACATTTCGCCCAGCAAGTAGCCTCACTCTGTTTTTTGTGGGAGGCACATTTCTATCAGTGATGAATAAACTCTGCCACAAAGTGAGGGGTCTGTCTGAAACAGACTGTTGGGCTATTTTATATTGACCATTTATTTTGTATAGCCCCAAATCACAAATTTGCCTCAGAGGGCTTTACAGTTTCTACACATGCAATGTCCTCTGTCCACAAACCATCCTTTTGGCACAGGAAAACCACTATCATATACAACGCGATCAGATGTAACCGCCGTCAGATATTAAGACCATCACATATAACAACCATCAGAACCACCACTCTGTGTTTCGTGATGTGCATTAACGTTCACAGTAATAGTAATGTGACTAATAGTGTTGGAAGCCATACGTGTCAGCAGGGCCATGGCAGTAAGCAGGACCAGGGTCCAGATATAACCCTGATCCATGGAAAACTGTGAGACGAGAAAGCAAGAAAACGCCTGGCAAGAAGCTAAAAGCTGAAAGACCAGCGTGATGCATTTGTGCGTGGGCTGTGGAGGAGCTGTGTATTACGCCAGCATACCAGGCGGTCGTTACGTATTGATAAGACAGGGATGGGATGAGGTAAACAACACATTGAAGATGACTATACCCTATTTCAAAGCTTTGAACTAGGTAAATGCTTCCATAATTTTAAAGATAGTATACAAATTGTGTAAAAGTGCAGGGATGGCTTTTTGTTCTTGGGTGGCTGTGTTGCGGGTCATTTTGGATGGCATAGATGATGCTGCTGGTTAAATACGACCCAGCTGGAAGGAACTCCTTGGCTCCCTCCTTCTCTTCCTGCCTGTCTGAGAGAACACATGCTCCATTGTGCCTCTTTAGCTCGCCCTGACAACAGGAGGAATGTGTTCATGCAAGAGTGCATTTCTGCATGCGCGCCATGTTGCAATGCAGCCGCTTCCTTTGACGCTTTAAGCTTTGCGTACATATGTTTGTGTGTTTAAAAAAAAGAAAAATGTTATTCTTACCCACGCATTTTTTGTGCGTGAGTACATGTGTTTATTATGTGATGCCATAGAAGTCAGCGGATCTTCGACCCTAAGATGTGGCAAAAGCTTTGCGTTTGCATAAGTCTCCTCTCTGTATGTGTTTACATGGAACCATGTTTTTTTTTCCACACATTAATGCAGCAGGAGGCAATTCCAAGCTTCGATTGTGCACCATTACGAAAATGCCAGCTCCATTTTTGTGGCCTTTTGCAGGAAAAGGCTTTTACCGTTCGGCCCACTGGGCTAAGTGGGAGCAGGCCTATCGCAACTGCCTTCCACTGCATTTGGCTTGTCTGTAATGGCAGACAGCGTCGTCCTGGCCCGGGCATTAGCCTAATGCATAGAGGCGAGCGGGATCGCTGAGCGCACCCATTTCCATTTTAATGGCGGCCATCTAGAGGTTAATTCGGATATGATGCGGTCAAGGCGTGCATATGCGCTGACACGTCAACAGACAAATAGTGGTGCTGAGAGGCTCTGTGGGGCGGAAGGGTTTATCTTGCCACCAGAGTGGCAGTTAGTGGTACAAAAACACAGACGCGCACACAGTCAACCCCAAAACAAAAACAGCTTGTTGTCAGTAGTTTACTGATGGGGTATTTTATAAGTGATAGCTTTGTTACTCGATAAACCCCAAGTGACGCGCGCTCATTTGGTTTGAGATGATTTGCTGTTGGCTCCAATGGGATGTTCATTATGTTTAGGCCCCGGTGGAACACACGTATGGACGTTCCATGGTTTCTCTGGAGAATAGGGGAGAAAGCTGAACTGTTTATCTTAGCTGTATAATGGGAGAGACTGTGCAAAGATAGTTCATGGTCCAATTTAATGGATGAGTGCAGTGTTCTTGACACCAAGGTTTCCTTAGATGTGCTAGCATAGTAATTTCCTGTAGCATGGATTTGTACTTATATATAATATTTCCTCACGGTTTCCAAGCCGGATCTTAATATTTACTACAAATGTCATAGACACACTTGATAATGAATTTGATAAATAAAATATAGAAAAGATCGTTGTCCATGAAGCAGATTTGCAGCTTTATATTACTGTTTGTGTCTTAATGGTATTATGTGACTGTGATTATGGGATTATGTTTGCCATCAAGAAATGTCCTCCCCTTGAGGGGTGCTGTAGCTTTAACGTCTCTCAGCCGAGGAGTTGCATACAGATATGTGATATGGCCACACGGGGTATAGGGATGACACACATGTGCAGTCAACTGATCACATCCACGCGCAGACGTGCGTCTCACTCTACAAACAAAATACAAACTGATTAAGCATGGACCTCTAAACTCGCTAACATGGCAGATAAGCGCTATCTTGCTGTGAAAGTTACTCTGGCTGTCTGTGACCCTCAGCAAAGAAGGGCAACAAGATGCAGTAAATAGCTTAAAAACGCCGCTCCCCCATACCGTATCTCTCCCATTGGCTGTAGCTCCTCCTCTTGGCGCCATTCTGACATAGTCTTTTATGAAGTATTTTCATTCCTTCCTCTTTTTTTGCCTTTCTGCTGGTATTTCTTACCCCGGTGGGTTTGTCCCTCACCTCGCCGCTGCCGCTATTATTTCGCAGGTCAAGTCCTCCATATCTATTTTCTCATACGTCCACACATTCAGTCACCTAGTCAGTCTACTTCGTGTCTGACTGCCCCCGTTGCCCTCATTCTATCGCCCTGCTTTGGTCTCTCCTTGCTCCTTCCTCCCGCTCTGAGGGTTTGCTGTCCTGCCGGAGTACAGCACAGTGACCATCGATTCATCAAAGTGTCACGGCGCACTGCCGCAGCTCTGTATGCCTGCTACTAAACAACTGCCCCCCCACGACCACACACACACCTGGAGTGCTGCCCCGGCAAGGTCATACCTCTCCCCTGTACACCCATTTGGCAGCGTGCACACTGGAGTTTGTTAGAGCCAAGCAGCCGACAACATATCTGTTGAACATCCACAGATATCGAGCATAGTGAACGGTCCGGTACAAGCTAAGAGCTGCTGAGAGATAAAACAGATTATCCACCAGAACCAGTAAACCAGCATATTTTATATATCATACTTTACCGGGGGGGTCTACCGGGCTGAAACAGCATGGCCAGCAGTCTGTTTATAGGGTCTTTATGGGGTGTCAGTAGGTCAACTCCAGGACGGGCACTTTGCTACAGATTTATAGTGAGGAGCTGCAAAACGGGTCACCGGCTACCAACAAACAATTTTCATAATGAACCCCCGGCAAGGCTTTAATTATTCAACACAAGCCCAAAGTGAAGGATCGACTTGACCGAAGGCAGAGTGTTTTCAAAGTACTCAACGTACCTCGGTTTACCTCAACCACAGTTCTGAGAAAAATATCTGTCCAAACTTCCCTGTTATTAATATGTCAAGCCAACTTAACGTTGTTAATCGGTTCTTGATGCCCTAAAAATTAACTTGGACGTGTCTGCTTTGTGTCCAATTTAATTCTGACCATCTATTTTGCAGCATGAATTAAATCTTTTTGGCGGCAGCCAGGAGAGCAGGCTCTTAAAAAGCATTATCTCAATCTTTGTGTGCGTCATTATTGATTTAATAGTTTGGTCACTTGCCACGGATGGCCACACTTCAAAGTTGCATTTGGTCGAGCTCTGTTAGACTCAGTATACTTATTACATATACAATGCCCGCTTTTTCGCCTGGTTGATCATATGTCAGTATGTATTGCATCTACACCATCGTTCCTTTGTCCTAGCAAGTTAATAACAATTAATTTACTTTTGGTGTTGTTTTGGTAATCTATCCCAGCCCACACATTCTAACTCATTACATATGTACATGCAGTTCCACCATGACCCCTATCAAGCTCTGACATTAGCAGCTGTAAGAGCCATTGATTGGCATTTGTCTCATGGAGGCCTGATAATGAAGGAGATGATGAGGAGATTATTGACTAGGCTTTAGACATAGTAATCAGGTGGGAATGGTGGATATGGAGGTTTTACCTAGATATTAGTATTGACCTGAAAGTAATTGGGAGGCTGGATGCTCTGATGCTGGAACTATTTAAAGGCGTTGATGAAATATCTGATGCTGACAGCTTTCACTTTGATCTTTTTTTTTGTTCTTCTCTCCTGGTGCTGGTTGAACACGAGGACTGAAAGAAGGCACGCATATAGGTCATGGTTGTTACTGTTCACGCCTCATTTTAAACTATTTTATTTGTGTTCCACATTCTTTTTCCAAGTGGTCACATAACACTTGCTGATCTCAAAAACTAACAATGAGCTCAACTCATATTGCAACAATATAGAGCTTGTTAAAGGGTAATGAAATGGGATTCAAATGCACAAATATTAGCATTTCGTGGCGAGATCAAGTGTCTGTGAAGGGCTGAAAAGTGACAGGCGAAAGTGGGGCCCTGCTTCTTTTGGGTGTGGATCGGTGGGCATGAGGACCGGGGATGCTGCTGTCACGCCGCTCCTACTGATTCCACAGAGACAGTCTGGATATTTACCTCGTGACACGGTCGCCCCCCTTTTCCCCCAACCAAGGAACCATTTTGTGACCCTGTCTGGCTTTGCTGCCTGAGGAAAAAAGCGCTAATATTGGTTGTGTTTGTTTGGGTGGGTTTGTGTGTGTCAGCTAGTTTTTTTTTTTTCAGGGGCATTTTAGAGTTCATAAACACCGTGATGTGGCATTTTCCTGCTGCACAGTTAAAAAATATGTTTTATTTATTGTGGTTGATCGTAAGACTGAGAGGAGGGAATATTGCCCACTTTCTTTTGTTTTTTTCTTAATATGTGGTGGCTTACCTGCAAATCCCTGCTGGGTTTTCACACGTTTCAGAGTGAACATTTGAACAGATTTTTGGGCTGAGGGATTTCTCTTCCCATTAGAGAGCGCATAAGAAGTAGCACATAATCTGTATATTTTTCACAAGTATTGAATACGGAATACACATCCCCCCCTGGAAGGATTTACATGTTTTGAAGCTGCAGTGGGTTTAGTCAAGATTCTTATGATTTTTGCCTTATTGCCTTCAGGTAGCTCATTTAGTTACATTTATTCATTCAAGGCCTTACTTCTTTAAGAGCATGGATGCACACATACAAAACATAAATCATATCTACTGCAAGTGTTTGCATTGTTGGGTAATGTGGGTTATGCAGATAACAGATGTCCTCCAATTATACTCTTCTAATTACATTTTAATCGGGCTTCATTATTGTTCAGGTTTGTGGCCGAGGCAAACAAAGAGGGGAATATACATAACTTGTATAAATAGCATGTATTCTTGCATGTTATTGTAATTCTGTCCCCTTATAAAGATATTAATTCATGCAGGGTCACGTTGTGTTTTTTTCTGCAAGGGGAAAACTAATTCTGAACATGTTACATTACTGCTGTAGTTTAAAAGTTACGCAAAAGGCTACTTATATGTTTGATGATTGTTCATTGTTTTCACATATTATTCTGTTGTCACTCTGCCACTGACAGCTGACTGCCTATAACGTACAGCTTTTTTTATTGGAGGATATAACCTGTAATTGAGTGTGTCATTTTTTTACATCAACACTGACAACCAGCTTCAGGGATTGATTACAACCCATGGCTCACAATCCACCCCAAGCTCAGTTCTAATGCATGGCAGCATTCACAATTCGAATTTAAGTTTGAGTGGCTGTTGATGAAAAGACAGAATGAGTCAAATGAATGTAGTACTCATGCTTCCTCTCCTGTCCTCTCATCTCCCCCTCTCTGACTATGTCATATATTGGGACCTATCATTAATGCGTCGAGAGGGTTGATGAGTGAACGAGTGGGTGACGATGGAGGTGGTACAGGTGGGGAAAGATGGGTGTAAGTGAGCCATTTAGCACTGTTAGAATAATGGCTGTGGCCGTACGCTGTGGTTGATAATGGATGCTGCAGCAATTGGTGCTGTTTGACTGTGAATGTGCAATGAAATGTGGGTGTGGATTTATATCATTTCTATTATTTGATGCAGAGCTGTGTCTTTTATTTGGTTTGGGACACACTATAAATACTTTCTGCACTCCGCCAGGACTTCCAACACGCCTGACACCCTCTTAATAACTGCCTGTTTCTTCTTCTCTTTGCAGCTCAGAACTGCAGCTACACACTACACAGTCCCAATGGGACGATAGAAAGCCCCGGCTACCCTTACGGTTACCCCAACTATGCCAACTGCACATGGGTGATCGTGGCGGCGGAGCACAACCGGATACAGCTGGTGTTTCAAGGGTTCGCCCTGGAGGAGGACTTTGACATCTTGTCTGTATACGACGGACCTCCCAGCCCGGGGAACCTTCGGACAAGGTAAAGACCTTTTTGCATTGAGTGTTATAGCATTATTTTAGATAATAATCACCAAGATGAAAAAATATCAGGAATCACTGGTTCCAGTAAAAAGCCAAGAAAAGTGAGCACTTGTGCGCGAGTGACGGTTGGACAGGTTTCAAACATCCATCACACTTTCTAACTGTGTCCCATACGTACAGAAGCTGAGCGAGCACACAGTTTAGCCTTAATGGGGACATTTTAGGTTCACTCAATTTCAGGTTTTATCTCTATACAGTTATTGCTAATCTGACTTAATTTCTTGCTGACCAACTCCCTCCCATCATGTTCTGTTGAAATGAGGTCACGGTTCTCCCGACTCATATTGATTACTGTAGGGAGCTCTTGTAATAAAACAGTTTGCCAAAACCATTCAATTAAGACCCAACTCGTGTTGAACTAAAATGTGCTCTGAGTTATTCTGACATGAATGTGATGATAAACCAGACTGACGGCTGGAATAGACGCAGCGGTGTAATTCAAACTGTTATCATACATGCATTTAGAGGCGGTTGAAGAAGATCATTCGGTGACTAAAACCAGGGAGAAGCTTCTGACACTGTGACAGCACCGAAAGTTGTTCACTCACTATTGGTACATTGTGTGCTTCAGAGTTATACGAGCAAAAATGAAATTAAAGCGCTTTTATGTGTAAAGGCTCATACAAAACAATTTCTGAGTCCACAGTTCTATCCTCGACATTCAATTCACCAGACTCAGACAGCACTGAGCTGTACTTACATACTGAAATACGCTCGCTGAGTTCAAACATATCCATCCATTTTCAAGTGAATACCGTTCACCGCCTGAATGGCCATCTAAAGAGACAGACTTTTATTTGTAATAGCTGCACATAAAGAGATATCCACAGAGCTGCTACTCACTGACACGTTACAGGCTAACTTAATTAGCAGCCATTTTTGCATCTGATTAGTTGAAGCTACAACAAAGCTGCTTTTAATTCCTGTCGACTTCTGGTCTGAGCTTGTCCTATATATGGGGTAAATGACGTGTTATTGCAGCCCCTCCAGAGACAGACGAGAGACATATTCATAAGGTCTTTTGTTATTGAGACTGTTTTGAGTCTCTGACGGCCTCCCTCTCCCTCTGTCACCTCTTCTCTAGCCCCTCTATTGCGATTCTCACTCGGCGCCAGAGGTGCTTCCACTGCATCTCCCTGCAGAAAGCGAATGAAAGGGAAAGGAAAATCCATTATGGATTCGTGTTGCGCTGCTCTCCTTCAGCCTTTCTCCTGTTTAGACTGCTGGCCTCTGTTGTATATTGATGCTCCGGCGGGACGGGACGGGACGGGGGGGGGGGGGGGGGGCGCTGCAGTCCACCCTCTCTGTCGAAGAGCTTTGAAAATGAGTGACGAAAAAGAAAAAAGGGGTTTTAGGGTTGTAGGGAGCATAGATCTCCTTGAGATTCTGCTAGTGTAGTATTTTACCAGAGTTCCTCTCTTTTCAAAGGAGGTATTTTTTCTTTGCATTGTGCGTGAGGGAGTTTGCTGATGCTGGAAATGGTCTCAGGAGGGAGCTCTCACCTGCCAACAGCAGCCTGTCAGGACTTACATGTATGTTTACATGTCCTGCATGCCGCTTTTGCTGAATTGGATCAGCCTTTCATGTCGTATTCATTTCATATATGTATATATATATACATACAAATATTAGGGCTGTAAACACCTTAATCTATGTGATTAATGTAGCCGAGATTAATGCAACAAAATATTTTAACGTAGTTAATGTATGTTTGTTTACTTCCGGTCCCTGAAGTGTAGGACTGGGCAGTATGCCGGTTTAAACAGGATACCGGCGTTATGCCACAACAACTGAGGTTGCTCCTTGGCAGGCGGCAGAATATATTTTGCACATGGTCTGCAGAGGACAAACTCTACTGAGAGCAAAGTGCACGAGGACACCAGGAAGAGTCGCAACATGTTCCACCTGGTGGAATTCTGCCTCCAAGAAGATCAAATGTGTGTAGTTCTGTGTTTAAAATAAGATTAATAATGAATCAGTGTCTAAAATGCACACTTTCTAAAGTGATTACTCATTATTTTAATTTAATTAAGATTTAGTCTTTAGAAGACAAACAACCACTCGTTAAAAACAACATTGTAACAACAACAACTGTTGTAATTGAGATTAATGAACTTCCAAATGGGTGATTAATTAGTTAATTTTTTAAAAATCTATTGACTAATAAATAAAAAAGTTTGTAAAGACTTTCCTTTGGAGAACCACTGTGAGGGATGCAGGTTGACAAGTGGTACTTCAGCCTCGTGGCGATAAGATCATTCCAGTTTGCAGTGGGTACAAATAGCTTCGCTTTTATCGACTACGCCGTCTGGGAGATGGTTTTGTTTCAAAATAGAGAAACGGAGCATGTATATGTCTTTATCCACGTCCCGAATAGCCAGCTCAAGCTAGTCTGTATTTGATTGCTGTGAATTAGGCGTTTAATAGTAAGCAATAGTGTAGTGGTTATGCGGTTGAGTTCTTCTTGCTCCCTGACTGTTGTGGAAGCTATAATTGAGTATTAAATTGAATTGCAACAAAATGTCAGGGTTAAGTTGTTAATACATCCAGCAAAAAAAGTATCTCTTGGCCATGTGGTGTTATGCTAAAATGTAACTGCTTTGTCACAACAGCATATTAGCGTTTGTCTTATTTTATTTAACTAGCTGTTCCCTGTCATTGAGCCAATAAGCTGAAATGTATTTAAGTTACTCCCGGACATGAGATCCATGTGAACGTTGTTCTCAACCTCTCGGCAATGAAGGAATTTCCTGTTTTAAGTGTTTTGTTCCTGTTTAGCACTTCATCAAGACGTTGTGTTAGGGACTTTGATGCACATACAGAGACACACGCGTGAGACATTTGCATTTAAAAGATTGTTGAATACAATTATATATTGTGTGGAAACCGTACAGATTATAGATATTTCCAGTGCTGTTAAATGAGTGAGATCAAATATATCAACATTTTCTGTCAAGTCAGTCAGTAAGTAATTTTAGTTTCCAATTGTTGATGCATTTGTTTTCTTTTGGAATGTCACAATGGTCAGCAATTGTTTTTGATATATTAAAAGGATTACCCGGTTGGAGTAAGATTAACTTCCTCCTAGACACCAGTAAGCCTGCTGCAAACGGGGCCTGTACTGTCAGAAAGTCTTCTCATGACTAAAGCGAGACACTGAGCCTCCACCAGCTCACTCACTCTCACTCTGCTTGAGAGCGCGCATTTCTTACTTGTAAAAAAAAACCACAATCTTTTTCTTTTATTTTGTGTCACATTTCACCTGGCAACTGCCAATTGGGAAACGCTGAGTACATTTCAGCAGAGGGAAAAGCTGCTGGAGTGTGTGCGAAGGCATCCGTCTTCACACGCCTTCCTCTCAGTGATGGAGTGATGGAACAGAAGGACTTGATGCCTGGCAGTCCGTCCGGGGAGGGCGGGGAAAGTCTGTGAGAGAGGGAGGAGAGGGGTGGGGGGGGCGTGAAGGGGACAGATTTTCAGCTCACGGGCTCAATAGGACCTAAATAAGGAGCGCTAGTGCATGGTGCTGGGAGTGCCGTTGCTACACTACAGTCAGCAGCCGCTGCTGTGAGTGTCACATTATGAGTTCGTGTGAGGAGGAGGAGGAGGAGGAGGAGGAAGAGGAGGAAGAGGAGGAGAGAGAGGTTCTGTATGTTACGTGTCTTCAGCTATTCTCACAAAAGAGTATCTTAGACAAGTATGCAGCCCGTCCCAACGAGCGGAATCAGTGTCAACCAAACCAAGGTTTGTTGGAATACCAATGTGATCTCCAAAACCTGTTCGTAAAAACGTATACGAAAATCTTGAACATACAAATTCGTAACACTACATAGGAACTGGCGGTGGTTAACCACGCCCCTTGAGTGAACGTCTCTCTGCCATGTTGGATTTTTTGAGGGGGTAAGGGTTAGTATTCTATTCTTACAAGTTAACATTGATTTCTCGTTAAAAATGCAATCATAACACGTTTATTTTACATGTTTAGACTTCACAAAGTGTGTTTAAGGGGTGCAGGTCCCCGTTCACTTTGAATAGGGTGACGTCATCAGTTGCAGTCCGTATTTATTTTGTATGTATCACTACGAATTTGTATGTTCACGATTTTCGTACACATTTTTACGAACATGTTTTGGAGATCAGGCTGTGGAATACACACAAAGTGAACACCACGCACAAACACACGCTCGTCGTGAAGGCAGTGGCATTTTTTTATAGACATAAGGCTTCAGAGAGGGTGTTGGCTATTTTTGCAAGCGTGGTTCTACAGTGCATTAATTGGTGTGTGTGTGTGTGTGTGTGTGTGTGTGTGTGTGTGTGTGTGTGTGTGTGTGTGTGTGTGGGAGGGAGGGGTCTTATTTACTTGCTTTCATATTGCTGATTCTTGTACTTCAACATTTAAATTTGGGCTCCTGTATTGTTATAATAATCTCTGATTTGCCAACAAAAACATTCCCTAAATCGGATTTGGATGGTTGTTGGTTATTTTATGGTCAGAAAGTTGAATAGGAAAGAGTAATGCTTAAGATATTCAAGTAAATATGTCTACATGGCTGCGTGTTAATGAGTCAAGCCAAAGTCTGCAGCGGGTCAGGGTGAGAGCGGGTCACGTACAACGGGAAACGTGTCCCAGCAGTGAGGGGCGGATTTACTTTCGTACGTGAACACCGAGGTTAACGTGCGTCCTCATCCTGAACGGCGCGCGCTGATGCGTCAACGTGTCGAGAGGAGAACACATCCGAATGAGGAGGTGCGTTTGAATGTTTGCGCGTGAGAATTTATGACTCCCAAGGCTGCACAATTTATTTAGTTTGCGCTGCTCATGTTTGGGCATCTTATTCAACGGCACCGCACGCATGTGGGTACACGCGGCTGTGTGCAGGCAGACGCATTCATACACAAACGCAAACACACACACACACACACACTGTAGGATTTATGGTCCCTTTGAGTCTGGGTTGTTAATGGAGAGACTGCCACTTATCAACGCCAGCTCCAACGACAGTCTGATAAAAACAGGAGGAAGAGTGATAGTTTGTTTTTCATCAACTCATGCTGCGAAAAAAGTGAAACGATGTTGCGATTTATGGAATCAACTCACCTGTGAGGCAGAATTACTACGCCCTGCAACACCCGGATTAGAGAAATAATCAACCAGATGGCTTTGAATTTATATGCCAAATCCTGTGTATCACTCATTGTGTGTATTGCTTATTGACATCCCGCCATCCCCGGGCCTATCAGTGTTCTTAACAGGATACACTTTGCAAGCAGCATGAAATGAAATGTCGTCCTGCCCAGATAAGAGATTGAATATGCAGCACACCCAGTATGAAATATGTCTCATTTCTTCATTGCGACACCCGTGAGTCAAAAGAATGCGGCAAATGTTTTGGGGGCGAGTCTGTTGGGCCGCTTAAAGCTTTGGGGATGAAAACTTCATCACTTCAGTCACTAAAAATAAACTTACGATACACCCATGTAGTGCTGTCTGCTAATATTTTATGTCCTCAAAAATCCAAAGGAAATATAGTACACACGTCTTGGCCTTCTGCAGCTTAAAACATATTATGAAGCTTTTTACTCAATAATATTATGAGAAAGTGTGTCATGTAAAAAGAGAAACAAGCTAAATTCATTCAAACTATCTTAATGAGCCCATGCCAGCAGAAGATGATCCCCACATGAAGCAGATTTCAACTTCAGACAATAAATATTGATTTGAAGCTGCCTTATTTCGAAAAATGTAGTTTTCTACAGGTCATATAATAAAAACATAGAAACTTTAAACCGCTGATGTCCAATACTTTTAACATGTATGATAGCTGATTGGCAAAGACAAAGATGAAGGACATGCATGATGTCCTTTTGTTTCCAATCTTTTTGGATTGATCAGTCAATAATTCTCAGATGAAAAATGGGTCCACTGTTCCTCTAAACCAAATGTACAGGAGTCACAGTTTTAGTCCAGCTGTGCGTAAATGGAACACCATGTCCATTTTTTCACATTTTTCCAATTCATCTATCTGGAGCTTGGTGCAATTCAGATAATTACAACTTTACAAATCCTTCAAAACCTGTTTTGAAATAGAATCACATGACTGCAAATCAACGGTGATTAAACGGTTTGGACGATGCCTGACAGTTGAAAGTTACTTCACACATTGAGTGTTTAGCAAAAGAGACAAATATTCAGCTCTGCCACATCATTCTATGTCTGCTGTTTTTCTTCATAGGCAATGATACCCATGCAGTTGTTTAACTAACTAACTAAGCCAAAGCATCCGTGTTCTGTAGTTTAAAGAAAAATCATAATCGTGGCCAAAACAATATTTGGCTGAAATTGACAGTTTACCCAAAAAAATCTTGATTTGGCAAACGATTCAAGACTTACAACTTGTGTTACAACAGTGTGAATTGGCTTTTGAACCAATCTTTTTTGTATTTATTTGGCCCCCCAAACAGACTCCCTCTAGGAAAAGAAGGAACAAGTAAAAAAGCAGAAAGGGAGCCGTCAAAAAGGATACGGCTTCATGGTGTTTGCCCCCCTGAACCACACGGCCGAAAACAGGAGAACATTTTCCTTTTAGCTGAATTCGACGGGACTCTGAAGAACAAACGTTGTTTTTGTGCGCCATTTGTTTCCTGGCTTATGCAAATCCCTGGCATATTTTCGTTTGCTTTTGTTGACTTTGCTGTTTTTTTCCCTCCGTGTCGCTGCAGTCAGGTTTTTCTTTCCTTGGTGTCACGCTTTCCTTTTCTTTTCGCTTTCTTTTTCCGTCCCTGGGAGACACGGAGCATAGCAGTCAAATTAGTTATCCAAACACCTTGTGAAATGTGATGATGGATAAAGAACACGCATTGTGCCAATGCACATACATACAGTACGCACTATGCGCGCTGTGTCACGAGGATACGACTGGGATGTAATTACACACTTGTTGCATATGACCAGTTGCTATTTCGTTTATTTAGCTTATTTAGGCTTTGTGAAGTTATCGCTCTATACACAGAGATGAACATGCTGTCACAGATTCTATCATAATTATATATATATATATATATATATATATATATATATAACACAGTGGAGACGTGTTGCGGACTAAAATAGAACATATTTACATTCTCTACATCCAAAAAAGGCATGATTTAGAGGCTGAGTGTTGGTAGATTCTGCAACTAATTCAAGCTGAGACACACACACACGCACACACACACACATACACATACACACACCATTGCTCTCCTCTCCTCCACCTCCGACCTCTCTTTTATCTCGCTGTCTTCTTCCCTCTAATGTTCTTTGATCATCTTTGCCACAGGAATGAAAGAACAGCAACGGTGGAGAGTAAATGGCACTGGTTGTGCGCTCCATCGGTCGCTGTGTGCCTGCTAGCCCCGCTGGCTAATTGTTTCGGGGGTTTATTAGTGGCATCCCATCGCGGAGCAACGGATAAACTAAAGATCACACACACACACACACACTGCGAGATATTGTGAAATTGTCAATATAGACTGGGAGACTCGTTCAACAGTGTAGGTTTTGGGGTCGTCGTGGCACAGTAGAGTGGGTGCGCTGGGAACCGCAAGGTTGGTGGTTTAAGTCCCGGCTGCCCCATGTCTCAAGTTGAAGTGTCCCTGAGCAAGACACCTAACCCCTAATTTCTCCCCGGGCAAAATGTGAAAAAGCCATGGGTGTAAAGTGTAATGTAAGTTGCTTTGGATAAAAGCGTCAGCTAACTGACCTGTAACATAATGTAACTTTTCCTTTCAGTGCATGAATGCTCTGACATGCAGACTTACCGATGGACACAAAAATGAACAGTTTATCCATTACCCGGTTAATGAACAAAACCCTGTGAAGACTTAAATATTAAAACATCTAGATTAAGATCCTATTCTCAAACAATTAGTTAATTTAATTCTGCCACAAGGTATGAGATTTTTTTCAAGCTTTTTCACACCAAATAAAAAAAAAAACTGTCCTTATGGTCCCTGCTTACCACTCGCTTTGCTTACTTGGTGACTCAAGTAGATCTGGTGATTTGCAAGTATGTTGAATGTCAACATTCTGCTGTACGGTCATACGATAGACGGATGAGTCAGAGAGGAAGAAGCAGTTTACATTGAGAAGCCTTGTCTGGTCAAAGAGCGATTGGGTGATTGCTTTACTGATTGATAAACACACATTTTTGTCACGGTGTGGTTCACTTCCTGTCTTATTTTGTAGTTTTCTGCCACTCGTGTCCCCGGGTAACTTCACTTCCTGCCTTGTCTCGTCATCCCCTGTGTTCGTCCAATAGTTTCCACCTGTGTCCAATCACCTGCACCTCCCTTGTGTATTTAAGCCGTGTGTCTCTTGTGTCACTTGTCGCGTCATTGTCTTTCGTCTTGGATCGCCGTAGTTTCTCGCCTGTGTGCTTTTGCCCCCGGTTCCTGTGTTTTTTGACCTTTTGACTATTAAAGTCTTTTGTTTTGGAAAAGTCTGCGTTTGAGTCCTGCCTTCCACCCCGCAATCCCGTGACAATTTTAATCTGAGAAATTCTGGAAAGAAAGCATTTCGCTCAACCGTTACATTAAGTGTACATTAGTGATTTGTTTGTCTGTTCGCGTAGACGGTCACATCTCCATCATGCCACACTCCTCGCAGGGCGACACCCACTCTGTCCGTCACTCATTAAAAAGTGTCTATTGTTGTTAAATAACCTGTTTATTTATCAAGATAATAAACATGTGTTTTAAGGCAGCATCCAGTTGTCTCCCTTAGCACAGCTGTTTAATATTTCAACCACTCACGATGACTCATCGTAGCTCACAATTGCATTGTCTGTTGCACAACGGCGCGGCGTATCCCATGGCTACCGTTTAGCTTTGTCACTTTCACATGGCCGAGAGTGGCACAACGTTGATTTACTTTTATTCTATCTATTATTGTTATCTGCCCGAAGGATTATTGCCATTCGAGCAGAGCAGAGGCAAACAGAGTGGACTTGTGAGCGCTACCTTGTTACATTTGTCAGCCTTGATTTGTTTGCTGCGAGTGTAATTGACTTATGTCCCTACAACGGTGGAACAAATGACCAAAGAATGCAACTTATTTTTTTAATTCCTTGCCCCCTTGTGGTCAGAGCTGTTATGTTGTTCATATGCAGATCATATTCCAAGAGTATGCAATTACAAAACTGCTAAATATGTGCATAAAATCATATACGTCAAGCAGTCTCAATCATTGGAGTATTTAAATATTAATTCCAACGCCCAATGCGTGGTTTTGCGCTCACGTGTAAACTAACCCCGAGGGATTGTGACGCCCTCTGCTTTGCCTCTCAGGGACGTACAGCGCTGATGCAGATAAGATCAGGGCACTGTAACACACTTTTAATTGGCCGCAGATAGCCCGAAGATAAACCAATCACATCACTCACTCACTGGCGCACACGTTGTTGGAGAGGGGGCTGTGCATGCGTGTGTCAACAATGACTCCATACTCATTCCCAGCCTTAGGTAGAATTAAATTGCTAAAACAGATTTAAGCCTATGGAACACTTCTCTCTGTTAAATCCAAAACTCGTCATTTATACCCACAGACACCTACATTTAGCCGGTGGTGAGCTATTTTCCGCACAGCAATAGACAGATAATCAGTCCTGTATTGCCGTCCGTTGCTTTATATGACCCCAAAATGAACACAGCTGATGAGTAAGTAAGACATTCCATCACTGTTTTGACAGCGACACACACACACACTCACTTCTATTTATCTGTTGTTACTTCCTCTGGATGTCAAGTCAATGCTAATATGTTCTCCTCCCACTCCCTCTCACCTTCCCTTCCACTCTGCCACTTTCCCTCATATCAGCGTCTCCCTCCCTCGCCGGCCCCCCTCCCTCTTTCTCCAGAGACATTGGTTTGTTAATGACTTCACTGCGGTCTGTCTCTCAGTCGGCGCCGACTGCGGTTGATTATCCCACCATCAGCATTCAGTATCAGTGACATCTGAGAAATCCCCCCCCACCCCCTCCACCTCATGCTGTTCAGCCGCGATGCGCAAATACCTTGTGAAGTCACACACGTATGAATATTAACAAGCGACCGCACGCTACCGCGCGTCTTTCTCCACATCAATAATTAGCCCGTCTCATTCTGAAAAGGTGTCAGTCGTGTTTGAAATACGATTGAGTTGTGGGAATTTGCGGGAAGCTTTTTTGCAGCGTGAATTCAATGCGAATGACTTCGGCCTCCGGTTCGCGTTTGTTGTGGAGCCGTGGGCTCTCTGGACACCGTGGAACTGAAACGTTCTAACAAAAACAAAAAAAACGGGAAAAAGGTGCCCCATTGTAACGACCCCATCTGCAGTTATACGGTAAGCACGTTAGAGGTTTGCGATGTCTTCTTCCCGGGAAAGACCACTAAGGCTACTTTTAGCGCGTTTGCGGGCTCTCAAATTACACAAATGTGAAGGGAAATTGAAAGCACTGAAGACTAACCACCAAACTCGGTCATGGCCAGGTCGCTCCCTTGTGCAAAGTGAACCAGTACGTAACAGTTTACCGAAAAGGGAAAGGATAAGAAGGCTGATAGATACGCAGTCTAATTGCTTGTGAAAATCGCCCTATTAGCCGGAAGAATCAAATCATGTGAGTGGGAATGGAGTGCCGTTTAAACCTCCACAAGACGGAAGCCCCCCCCCCCCCCCCCCCCCCCCACAGCCAGCCGCCGCATCTCAGCAGAACCATCGATGAGTCATACACGGAGCGCACACACCGAGTAGAAACAGTTTGGAGAACATCTTTTTAAACAACAAGAAAACAAGACAAATTTAACATTAGAATAATATTTTCCTTTTGCCAAAAACACACTGAGGAGCTTGTTGGCAGTGACCAGGCACTAGTTCTTCCAGGGCCCACTGGAGCATGTGCCCCCGGCCTTGACCACTGACTAGTTACATCCACGCAGGGTCCCGTATGGGAAGGACACACACACACACACACACACACACATGAAATACACACATGGTTCTCATACTTTGCTCTTAAACTCCCTCTCTCTCTCTCTCACCACCCATCATTTATTGGCTAATGTCCAGCCATCAAAATCTTGCTGCTGTATCTAGCCCCCCACCCCCTCTCCCCCCCACCCTCATCTGGGGGAAAATCAGCCACATCAGCACTTTGCTTACCTTCCAACCCTGAGAACATCCACACACACACACACACACACACACTCAAAAAGATTAAAGGGCGAAATGACCTGATTTAGTCTTTGTCTGTTTACAGCTGTAAACCTGCATATTTTAGTTTCTTCTTGGCAGGCGGGGGAATCACAAACACACACACACACACACACACGCGCGGAGATCTTGCTGAAAGTGTGTACGTGTGATTAGCCTAATGAAGGGGTTTCTCCCTGTGACGCATCCTCAGTCAACTCGGGCTCAGTTGCTACATTTCAACGTACAGATGTGTACCTCCGCTCGTCTCCTATACAGTCATCTTTGTGCACGTGCTCTGCGTCCCTCTGTGTCTGCCCGTCCCCTCCCTTCGTCCCTTGGGTAGCGGTGAGATAATTGGAAGCAGAGGTTCTTCGTTGGGATGATACTGAGGCTAGTCAGGTGGAAAGCCCTCCTAATAGACCTATGCTCTCCCCGTGCCCCCGCCGCGCTTATGCAAACACATGACGCGGATGCAGCCGTGCACACCGACACCCATTCTTCCCCTCAGAGGCCCTCATTTCTGGGATTACATTCTCTATTCTTCTCTTTCTATCCTCTTCTGTCCCTCTCTCATCCTCCCTCCATCCATTTACCAGTTCCAGACACACCGGGCTACAAATCCATTATTTTGTATCGCTCCGTCGCAATCATATCTCGCATCTTTTCCTCGATAACAGGCAATCCCCCAGCTGCCTCAGATGGCCACAGCACACGTACCGTTGCATTGCAATATTTAATCTCACTTCACACGTGAAGCCGGTGTCCGTGACGTCAGCATCCATTTTGTTTTCTCTTAGCCCGGAAAGAAAGGATTTGGGCCCGCATCGTGATTTGGATGCAGCGAGAATCCCTCCCCCCCCCTTGCCTTTGCACTTTCAGCCCCTCCATCATACCCTCTATCAATCCCCCCTTCCCTGCAGTGCGCTGCTGAACCAAGATGGCTGCCTTCCAACTCAATTTGTGGTCAGCGAAGGGGCTATTTGCATGAACATGTGTCCCATAGTTTAGCTGATATCCCGCCGTGACAATCTCACAGAAAGGAGTGAAATCATGCATATATTGAAGTCCTCCTCCCTTTTTGGTTCAATTCATCTTTTTTTCCCATACTGGTGTTTTGCAATTTTTCCCGTCTCCACTGTGGTACTTAAGGATTAAGTGAGGCGCTGAGGCCTCTCTTAACACTGAGAGATAAAAGGGAGGGATGTAATGGATTGTAAAAAGTAGGATACACCTGCAGTGAAAGAGTGCATGAGGGAACATAAAAAACAAATTAAAGTGGCAATCCGGAAGGAACATTTTAGGATTAAATAAAGGTCAGGTGACAACATTATCCTTTATTAAAATCAGTAAATCAGTAGGCTGTGCACAGATAAATCAAGCTGTGGTGACTGGCAACAAATGATAAGTGGATGTCAAATCCATTATTTTGTATCGCTCCGTCGCAATCATATCTCGCATCTTTTCCTCGATAACAGGCAATCCCCCAGCCGCCTCAGATGGCCACAGCACACGTACCGTTGCATTGCAATATTTAATCTCACTT
The DNA here is from genome assembly GCF_964276395.1 of Gasterosteus aculeatus. Lineage (NCBI taxonomy): Eukaryota > Metazoa > Chordata > Actinopteri > Perciformes > Gasterosteidae > Gasterosteus > Gasterosteus aculeatus. Next base: position 13,337,809 of record NC_135697.1, on the reverse strand, counting down.
CACACGTGAAGCCGGTGTCCGTGACGTCAGCATCCATTTTGTTTTCTCTTAGCCCGGAAAGAAAGGATTTGGGCCCGCATCGTGATTTGGATGCAGCGAGAATCCCTCCCCCCCCCTTGCCTTTGCACTTTCAGCCCCTCCATCATACCCTCTATCAATCCCCCCTTCCCTGCAGTGCGCTGCTGAACCAAGATGGCTGCCTTCCAACTCAATTTGTGGTCAGCGAAGGGGCTATTTGCATGAACATGTGTCCCATAGTTTAGCTGATATCCCGCCGTGACAATCTCACAGAAAGGAGTGAAATCATGCATATATTGAAGTCCTCCTCCCTTTTTGGTTCAATTCATCTTTTTTTCCCATACTGGTGTTTTGCAATTTTTCCCGTCTCCACTGTGGTACTTAAGGATTAAGTGAGGCGCTGAGGCCTCTCTTAACACTGAGAGATAAAAGGGAGGGATGTAATGGATTGTAAAAAGTAGGATACACCTGCAGTGAAAGAGTGCATGAGGGAACATAAAAAACAAATTAAAGTGGCAATCCGGAAGGAACATTTTAGGATTAAATAAAGGTCAGGTGACAACATTATCCTTTATTAAAATCAGTAAATCAGTAGGCTGTGCACAGATAAATCAAGCTGTGGTGACTGGCAACAAATGATAAGTGGATGTCTGAGTTTTAACAAGTGCATGTATGTGTGAGTGCCACCACTGTGCCGCAATGTGAGTTACAAAGATGTTAAATGGATTTATTATTATATTATTACTCATAGCTGAAACTGGTAAAAGATGCTATTGGAAGCAAGCACTAATAAGTCAATGCTTATTACAAGGTTACTTGTTTCCATAATGCAGTGCTTATTTGTCCCACAGATGTTTTAGTGAAGTAATGTTGTTTCATTAAACATTTATAATGTGCTCTTTTAATTACGTAACACTGCTATACCATCAATAGAGCCTTAATTATTTCATTATTTGTATTTTTGGGAACAAATAACGCATTTGGTGGCCAATTTATACTATTTATGGTTCAAGACAAACAAATTTACATATAACTGATATATTTGATTTAATGTTCCATATAATATGATATAGTGTTTGATCAGTAATATATGTGTATGTTGAAACTCATTTCATGCAGTGTACCTTTGTGCCAAAAGAGGACACCAAATCTTTATTCATGTCCATCTCCCGAGTATTAATGGTTTTACTCACACCTGTTATAAGGGAGTGAGTGACATTGCTTTTCAACCTTCCCATTGAATGCTGCAAGTTTGGTTGTATTCTTTCCGTTGAATTTGCAAAGGGCCTCGGCACAATGGCAGAAGCTAATTCAGGCATGGTTTCAGATCTTTGGTCTGCTGTTTTAGGCTGGCGGTGTCTCATGGGCACCTGGGCTGCTTGGCCACAACATCAAAGGCCGTGCATGCATAACCAATATGTGGTGTCCTCTTCACCTGTGCTTGAAGTAATAATCTTAGAGAACCAACTGAAGTATACAATGCATTTCAAATATACAATTAAGCGATTTTTGAACATTTGAACTTGTTTTCCTGTGAGTGAAATTACACTTTCTCCAGAGTGGCTTCAGTTTTGTGGATTTTGTATGACAGCATATTTAAAAAAAGGACTATTGTTATTTTAAACTAGCAATCTGTACGTTTGTATATCAACACTCGTAGGAATGTGTGTCTAATCTTTTCTTCATCTGTTGGCAGCTCCTCACAGGCTCCATCTTAACTACACATTTAAAGCTGTTGCAAAACTTGTACCCTTAGGTTTAATAGTAGGATGTAATAGTAAGTGCTCTTGTTTGATAAATACAGTTCCATAATCCACAAAGTAAAGGAGCGTTTTTAAAAATAGTATTGAACTGAGTCTTAATGACGTCCAACAGAAAAAGAACATTGAACAACAAATAAATGAAAGTAAACCAATATTCTTTTTCATGGGAAGATCATATCTCAAAAGCAGCGATTTGCCATTAAAAATCATGGTTTACTCAATCTGAGAAGTTTTGTTTGTTGTCTGTTGCAACTGTTTGTTCATTCCAACACTGGCTGCTGTGTTCCCAATTTACTGCGGATACCTGATTGCAGTTACTCCGTTTGGTGCATTTGGAGAATGATCTGTCGAGTTATACGAAGACGTATCCTTGAACAATGAAGAGAACAGCTGGCTCGATGGAAATCACCCTTCCTACCTGACCGCATCACCAACGGTGCCCTTGATTGGATCTTTCGTTGTTTTTTTGACTGACGGTGGTTTTTCTGTCCATTTGTTTCTCAGGTTAACGGGATTCCAGCTGCCTTCGCCCATCGTCAGTACGGGCTCCAGGCTCACACTGTGGCTTCTGTCCGACTACGCCGTCAGCGGGCAGGGATTTAAAGCTGCCTATGAAGGTAACACGACTCCCAGGTTGTATGTTTTTGAGCCGAACGATTAAGTAATGACACGTGCTCCCACAACTTACGCGTCTCAGATTTTCCGCCATTCGTTTCAACCCTGCGCTTCACTTTTTTATGCCAAGTACACATGGCATCGCAGCCACTCTTAGTCATCGTGTTGCAAAGGTTACTGGAAAAGGCTTCGGAGTTACTAAGCGAAATCTCTTAAATTCACCAAAACATGTCAGAAAAAAACACGAGGAGACGGGAACACAGTGTACTGATGTTGCATAACACAGTAGTCAGTGTGTACTGAATTGATTTAAACGCTTTAGTCTCAAAGCCGTTCTCCACAGCTGGGTTATTGTCTCTTGTCAGGTCAGGGAATGGACCTTTATCGTGGTGACATGGAACGCTTTAGGACCCATGGTTGGAGAACAGTAATGATGGCACTCGTCAAACCCACGCAGGAGGAGAGACGAGTTTAAGCAGGGGGAAAAGAGATACAAAAGAGTGACAAATTAGGCTAATTACCTGACAAGAGTTTGTCGGCCCTTTTGCGATACGGTGAACATGGGGAACGGGGACGCGGCACGGCTGAGCAACATCAAGCAACCGGGGAGGCCTAAGACCACATTGCGTGACGAGATAAAACCGCTGCTTGGAGGCAGTTGGGTCACCCCGCGCCTAACTGTCTCACAAGTGGAAATTAAACTCGCAGTGACCTTGGATGGTCTTTTTTGCAAGAATGCATTACAAATAACAGGTGTTTATATTGAATTGAATTGAATGCAGTCACACACTCAATACAATCAATAAACCCAAGTGGACAAAGGATGTAAATATTTCCTCTTCCAGTGACTTTTTTTTCCCATAGAGACTGTTCTGCCTTAGCACCAGTGGAAATGAGTGCAAAGCTGTAATTACCTGTCACCCACTTCACATGACACGAGTGAGACCAACCGCACTGACCCGTCGCACATGGGAAAAGTGAGAGGCCCCTGACGCGTAGCGCTGGCCTCCGGGTCAGAGCGGACCTTAATTGGAGAGTGAGAGGTACAGGACGAGTCACGCAATGTAGCTAAATGGATGGAAGATCGGCCAACGTTTAATACACTGTATAGATTATGCACACGGGTAAATTGTAGCGTCACATTCAAATCAGTGCTTCTTTTTTTGGAGCTATTTATGGGTTTTTGGACTTTTCTGTGTCAATTCCACTATGGTTCCGTGGCTCCAGGCACCAGAGATGATGAATCTTCCAACTGTGGGTATTAGTTGGACATTTTGTTATTTATTTTTTTTCAATGAATTGACAATCAAAGAATTCCTTTAGGTTAAATTAACGCGTAAGAGGCATCACTATTCAATCTGATAACAATTCACCAACTCAATATCTATGTCATCAATTTATCCTGCATCCAACCGTTTTTATAGATCACAGATATTACTTAAAAATTGTTGCATGTCTTATTCAAGTCCCGTTTCTCCATTTGGATCTTGCTTCTTTTGTATCACACTAATGGTTAATGATAACACTACTCTCCCATCTGTAGCTGTTGTAGTGCTCGGTCTCTCAGCCGTAGTGTGTGTTTCACTGCGTATGTGTGTGAGGCTTTTGTCCTTCCATTTTCTCAAATGGGATAAGTGTCCGTTTTTCTTTTTTTTCTTTGCATGATCGCCTTTTCTCAGCACAGCTTAGGGCCGTAAAACCACAGCATTCTGAAGCCTTTTTTACTTGGCCTGTGCTTACCATCCACCATTTTGGTGCGAGCCCATCTTGTCTATATTAGATATCTGTTCAGCCCACACTGCAATAAGCCTAAGTGCTGCACAGTCCATCTCCCCAACACACTGCGTAATGGCTGAGACCACTCTGGAATCGCTCCCCTCTAATCGCCATGGCAACCATCAGACTCCTTGATCCTGTCTTATTCCATTCTTTTTCTTCTTCATCTCTTTGCAAACTTTTTATTCATGCGTAATCTATAGCGGCGGAGAAGGGGGCTAATGGAGGAAAAGGGAATTAGAAACATTTGCAAAAGCCTCTGAACTTCTACCGGGAATATCGAAGTGTCGGATATCTCTTTATGTCTTACTGCATTCAATGCTTTTCATCTTTGCCGGTTTTCTCTCCATGTTTTTTTTCCCTCCCCTTTCTCACTTGTCTTCTCCCCTTCGGTCTGTTCTACTGCAGATTCAACCTGCACGCCCCCCCTGTTTATTTGTCTGTTCGCTACAGTGCTATTGCTGCTTCTCCCTCTGCCTTGAATGTTAAAGTACCGGGATGTGTCTTCCTTTTGTGTCTTAGTTGCACAATCTATGTGCCTACCAAGTGGGTCAGCCAAAAAAACTAAACAAATATAAAGCCAACTCTTTCTCACCAAGGCTGCAGGCTCATTATTAAGGCACTGCAGGTGTCTTAAATAAGAAGAAAAGGTATGCACACAATATTTCCCGAAAAATGTAGTATGATTATTTTCTAAACCAATTTTGCAGGTTTTCATACCTCCATCTTTGGTCCTACTACTTAAAATTGTCCTCTGATGCTGAGGTGAATGCATGAATACCCCTGGGATTTGACATGTAGGTATTACAGGAGGTCCTTCCAAAAACACAGCATTCACCGCATCTGCATCCATCAGAGCTCATCTACAATAGCATCTCTATCTCTCGACGAACCCCCTCCTCTCCCCACCCCCTCTCCAACTCCCCCCTCTCTCCTTTCTATTAGCATTAAAGAGGAAAGTGGGGGCAGAGTAAATGAGGGTTGTGAGAAAGCAGTGAAGCGTGAGTGAGTCTAGTGCCTAATTGAAAAATGAGGCTCGTCCCCTTAAGTCAGGGACTTGTCTAAATGAAAGGCGGATGACGGAGGCAAAATATAAGCGTATACCTGGATGAAACCACAAATGTTCCACTTTCTCTCCACATGGGCTAATGTACATTTTACTTGGAGCACATTGTAGGCCTGTTGGTGTGTTTGGGTCAGTAAGTTGACGCGGAGGGCTTTGGAAGGGCTTTTATGACCCGCTACGATTGGATCATTTGCTTGGATGTTGTTTGCTGCTTGCTCCGGTAAAATTAGCTGAGTACAGTTTTTGGATTAAATGACCGATAGCCTCCGGCACTGAAAAGCAATCTTTGCGCAAGGAGAAAAAAAAAAAAAAGAACATGCCTGAAACACATGTAAACAAATGAATGTACCAGAAGTCGACAATGCTATTAGTTTAGCTGCTAATGGCTTCTTCCTTGTTTTTTATATTTCTTTTTTTCCAAGTCTGCATGGAATGGATGCATTGCTCCATTGTTCCATGTGTTCTGCGGCTGCTTAATAAGCATGAGTATATAATGAGATTGGTGCTTTGAGAGGTTTAGCAGACAATCACAGCTTATTGCAAAACAATAATATATATGCTACTGCAATAATATTGCTATCATTGTTATTATGCCTAAACCTTTTGTTTCAATTTTGATTAAACGTCTCATCAAAGCTAGCTACTGTTGAATTCAATGGCATGAATTTAAACTAATGGATCTTTAGCTGACATAATGTTATTCAAACATTGTTTTTTTAATGTTTTCTATAGGAATTTCTGTGAGAGCTGTGACTTCTTTTCTTAAACATAAATGTATCAAAAGCTGTAGCTTTTCCCCCACATTGTACATTGCGGCTCTCCGCTGCATTAGGTTTGGGGTTTGTTATGCTCCCACACATTTTGTTGAATAGAGGCTCTGGATCACAGTCTGTAATAGAATAAATATGTCAGATTGGGAGCTTGGTGTCTTGCTCAGGGACACTTCGATACAGGACTTGTTGTAGCCGCGGAGTTGAACCGCCAATGGTTCGGTTGCCAGGTAATAAAAAATGGGAGAAAATGAATGAGTCATGAATGATCATCATCTCTCCCAGCAATTGTGTTTGGTTTGTAAATGTCAACCATGTAAGTGTTTGTTTGAGCCTTGAACTCATTTCAAGCCGTTGTAGCCTATTTGCCTCCTGACTTGGCCACAGTTTACAGGCATATTAAGATTTATTTTTGTTAATTGATGTATGCCCTTCCAAAAACACTAACTCACCAATGTGTTTAACAAATATATGGGTGAAACATTTTGTCTAGCCTTTCTAGAAATACAACAAAACAGTTTTATTCTGTGTATGTCATCAGTGACCAATCTTCTTTACAATGTCTGAACTAATTTAATAAACAATCCACAATTGAATCAGCAAATTCAGAGTAAACTATAATATGTAAGGGGTATCCATTGTTGTCTTGTTTCCTGTCCTGTTTATTGGCTGTGATCCCTGTGAAACACCAGCTCCAGATTCATTTTTTGAAATTGTGTTACTGCAGTTGCTGTAATTGTTTTAACAATTTCTTTTTTTAACGTAGCAGCTAAAAAACCCTGTTGTTTCAGGTGGGACTGTTAATCACACACCTGCCATCGATTTCCTTTCTAGTTTTCTCCTCGAGAATGAATGCCCAATATAGTGGCTCCATACCTGTGAACCAGAAGCTTTTCTCTCATGTATTTTGGATTCATTTGTTCGCGTGATGCATGTTTACTTCACAGAGAAAGACACTGCAAGACGCCAGGAAGAAGTCCTTCCTGAGTGCGGCTCAAAAGCCTGAACTTTGTTGACCTTAAATGCAAGTGCATCTATAATAGCTGTAATTATGTTTACACATTTTCTTGGGAAATATGGGCTGCCTGGCACGTCCCGGTGAGCAGTGCTTCCGCTCTGGCAGATTGTAGCTGTTATTAGACCCTGGCATGGGAATTGGCCGGCAGTGTGTCTGGCCGTTAAACGCTTCTGACACTTAATTAATGACTGATGGTCGTGCGGCAGTTCTAATGAAGACTGTTTCAGCTTACACGCACTTTTACTCAGCCTCACATATGGTACCAGGCCCGGCACGCACACTGACTTTCACAAACAAACACTTCAGAAACATCCAGACTCAAGACGTGTCAATAGATTTTGTATTTAATTCTAGTGCTTTATTGTTTTTCTCACTATGTTATCTGGCTCTTTCACTCAGAATCTGCTTTTTTCCATAGACACAGTTTGTGGTAGAGTAGTCAGCGGTGTTAAACACTTGGCTTTTAGAATTAGTTCACTTGTATTCACGCAGGGATGCCGTCTTTGAAATGCTTAAAGCAGTCCTTTACACTGACTCCCACTTTTTTGTGATTATTTTCATATTTCCTTTATTTAGTTTCTGTGTTTCTATTTAACTGAAGCTGAGCTCAGAGACTTCTTGGCAGTTCCAATTGCCCCACCACTCATTGACTGGCACATCTATTTCGCAAAGCACAGCAAGACACACAATTTATTTGGGGTCTGTACCCTCATTCCATCTTGCCCTATATTTTTTTCCCGGGTGAGCCAGCGGCAAGACGGGTCCTAGTGTGCGGTTAGGACAAGTTGTTGTTTTGCTCTGCAGATAAAAAATGGAAAATAGCATTCTAACTTGCACACTTGCACACACACACACGTGTCCACAGCGGACATTCACGCGCATACAGTCACACAGGGCTGCACAGGAGTGCACTGCGCAGTGGAGCATGTAGAGAAAGGTCAGCCTTCCCTGTGAACACGTTGGTTCGGGTGAGTTTTTTTGCAGGGGTTTAGAGCACACAAAGAAGTGTGTGCATTTGTCCATTTAGAACAAAAGTGTAAAGCTGTCCGGTTGGTTGACTACATATGCAGGAGCAATTAACTTACCAAAAATAGGCTGTTTGTAAGGCATATGATGTGCATATGTACATATCTAGTTCCCCCTCTTGAGCTGTTCTTGAAACAGCAGGTGATGTTAATGTGCCATTTTACAGCACGTCTCTTAAGGACCCATGCTGAGGTCCTTAGAGGAGCCTCTAATTAGATTTCAACACCTTTTGTACAGGAGACAAGTTGATGTGTAGTAAAATAAGACAATCAATTTCAAATGAAAAATTCATAGATCAATGAAGCCAGAATCAATTATTTAACCATGTTAATGTTTGTTCTTCGGCTAGATATTTTATTTTCTGTTTTTTGAAGCAGTGTTTTTTTTGCTTCTTTTTTTTCTATTTTGTCTTCAAATAGCGGTCCAGCCTTTTCGTTTCTCACAGATCACATTCTTCTCATTGCAAAATCATGTTGAGCAGGTTTTTCTTCATGTATTAGACCTCAGGGATCCAGGGTTCCAGTTACAAACCTTCAGATGCAATATTTATCACCCAGCCTCAATACCCACATACGTATCAGCCCAGTTATTCTTTTAAATTGCACACTACACTTTTTGTATTCATAACAACATGAAAATTCCTCAACATGTTTTCCAAGGTTTTTAATTTAAAAAAAGAACGATGTTGATGAATAAACCCAGGCTTCTCACTGAAGTAACATTTATGTTCAGGAACCTACGCTTACCTGATTAAAATCGGCCATAAAACCAATCCATTTGAAATGAGCTCAACTATATAGAAGGCTATAAGCAACTGCAGTCTCCCTGAGGGAATTATTGACTGAGTACCCTTTGCTTGTATTCGCCTGTATGAGATTGCATGTGTGTGTGTGTGACTTTGTAACAAACAGAACACATGTTAGTCGATCGCAACAAAGCGAGCCTGCCCCGCTGTGTGGTAGGTGTGACAAGTGTGACAATGGCACAGAGTGACAGACAGACTGAAGCGAATACTCGGGGCAGTGGGCGGGATGTTTTGACAGTGGTGGTTGTTGTCGCATTAGGGCGTGTGCATGCATGCGTGTTTCCATAATTCGCGCACATACAAAGTTGCCTGCTTTTGCAGTCAGGAACAGTGGACACAGATGTGCTTCCCTCATGCCTGTCTCCATTCTGGCTTCTGTGAAAGACTCTCTGTGCTCCCTCCTGTTTCCACACTGACAGCCTGCACGCTGGCACGGCCTACTCTCGCTGCATCCTTACAAAGAGAGGGGGAGATTATATGGAAGTCCGGGGGGGGACATCAACTGGTGCAGAGGGGTTATCCCTAGAAAGAAGCGAATAAGGAGATGAGGAACGATGAGAAAGACAAATAGACAGAAAAACGACGAGGATGAGGAAGGACGAGGTTGACTCACAGCTGTGAGGTAATGGATTAAGCTGTGAGGGAATTTTTTTTTCCCGCAAAAACAAGCAGGGAAGAGGAACTCAAGGAACGCCACACGGCACATCTGCTGCACTGTTACTCATGCTCGGCGCTCATACACTCCAAAAGCCATGCATTTTTTAGTCCGTGAGCTCATCGTCCCAAAAAGCACCAGGAACCCAAACTGCTCTCACTTCTCTACTGACACTTGTAATTTCGTTATTAGGTTTTCACCGCATGGAATGTGTCCCAAGGCAAAGCAACCCCCCCTTTATCCGTCCTGTTCGCCACTGTTTATGTGTAGAACTAGCATTGCACACTAATCCTGCCACCTTATGAAGGCGTGTAATTAAGTGCCTTGGTTGGCCTCTTGTAAATGTCATCTCCTCACTTCTCTGGATCGGAGACTTTGATTGAGCCTAATTAATTACAGCCTTGGGTAACCCTTAGCAACGAGCTGGTTGTATTTTTCCTTGCTGTGACCCCTTTTCAGTGAGGGGTATTTGGATAAATGGCATCCTTCCGTTTCATTTACAAATTGCGCACTACATTTAAAGTCATTAAGGTGAGCCATTACTCTTTTTTGACTGATAATTATGTTTTTTCTTTTTGATAATCGCTTTTTCCTCTTTTATGCTAACGTTACTGAGCGAGATTCCAGATTCTTTTGAATGAGATAGATGAGGCTGTTTTGCCCTTGTAGTTCTCTCTAATGCCTGATTCATGCAGTGAGCACTATGTTGAGGTATTTTTTCATTTTGAAAAAGATAAAAATAATGAAACAACAGTTAAATTCTACTTTGCCTGTCATTTACTGGTCATAAAGTAATTGAGGAGGCACTTTGGCCTTTGTGTGTTAATTAATTAATGCATTTATCATGCAGGAGTCTTCTTCCTTTTTATTAAGGGTAAATCAGCAATCTACCGGTTTCTCCATTTTAGCCGGCAGCCATTGACTTTCAAAAGTTTCTTCATTATGCTGGATGTTTTGTTTTTGTTTTTAGCTACGGCATATTTGGTTCACTCTGACTTGAACAAAGCGCACAGATGTCTTTTGCTGTTGACCGTTTTATTTCTGAACCTAAATTCTACCCATCTCCTTTATCCGTCATTCTGCCGCTTTCACTTTGCTCCATCTGCCTTCGTCGTCCCTAACGGTAGTTTGTATCCCCGGCTCTCTGTCTCTCATCGGCATTAGCCCTTTTTGCTTGCTAGAGTGCGGGCTCTTTCTTCTCCCCCTCTCTCCCACGTTTGTCTCCTCACACAATCCCTGTTTTGTGTGGATTAGTGGCCGTATTGTCCTCGGATTAGGGTGTCATTGTTTCTGAGCTGAGATGAGGTAGGAACTTGCTCCCGAATATGCAAACGAGCGCATTCGTACTGTATATCTGAATGCGCATCCCCCACTTGAGACCGAGATCTCCTTTTACATCACGCAAGCAGCACAACGTAGCTTTTTAGTGCCTGATGGAAAAGCTCTGCGACTTTTTCGCCTTGTCTTCTTCTCTGCCAAGAGTCGATGCGAGAGTATCGGTGTAAGCAATATGGTTGATAAAACTTGGGAGCAAATTAGTGTCCACATATGCTTTGGTAATTGAAGGTCAGCATGAGAGGGAAAGGCGTCCTTGAGGGTGTGAGGAGCGGGAGATATGCCGGTATTCTCATGGTATAATGTCGTGTTCAGTCACTCATCACAGACCGGGAGAGAGTGTAAAACCATTAAAGGAGATATCTGTATTGATTGCACAGTGGGGGGGGGGTCCGCGTTAGCGTAGTGTGACACAGACACTCTGCGGGTGGGGTCTGCGGATGTGCTCTGACTATTGAGATGCACAATATATCTCAGTCACGTCAGACTTCTCATCTATTGTCTGTTACAGTCTGAGATGTATCGGCTTTTTTTTACTCCCATCTCTTGCAGGAAAATTGGTGCAACAGTTTATTGATCACGAAAATGCTCAGTTAGAAAGAAAGACGTCATTGTCATCCTCACTTTTTTCTGAGGTATTTGATTCCCCTCAACTACTTCCTATTAGTGTAACAGGACTCCAACTTAGTACAGGTAACTTTAATAAACCCACATCAATCATTCAGCAGTAATGTCTCTGGTAAGTTTGGACTGTAGTCAAAGTCAAAGTATTTCTAGATGTTTTTCAGTAAATTCTTTGAATCTCTCAGTGCATAAATGTAATTTAATTATAATGGCAGTTCAGTAATGAGTAGTATTGGATTGCTGATTGCTCTGTTTTGGATTGTCAGTAACTCAGTCTTTACTGTGATGAATTGCATTTCCGACACTGCGTGGTTCATGTGCGCGGCGCCGACACACATATGTACATCGGAACATGTCCAAACAGTGGCCAAGCATACATGTGCATACCTGTATACACACAAGTACTGCGCAATATCATTCCCTCAACGCAATCACATTTGTCAACTGTGTTGTTCTATTGGTACTTCACTTATAGAGAATCAATGTTTTGCTGTACTCAGTGGGATTTCCACTCTTCATCACCAACAGCAGAGAAACAGCCCGGGCCACTTAACGTTGATTTGCTTAAGAGAAGAAAGGCAACTGGGAGGCGTCACGGAGGAATGAACCTTCCCGCTCAGCCTGCTTTGGAAGGAGACCGATACCTTCACGGGTTGCACAGAAGCCGAGCTTGTAGCTGGTTCCCTGCTTGTCCTTGCATCGGTGTCTGTTCCCCCAGCTCAGTGTGTCTCACTGGCAGCCTCCCTGTGTGCCTGACAAGTTCTTGCCCACGGTGCAAACCCACCGTCGCTGGAGCGTGCTGTGAAGGCACACCTGTTTGTTTTAGCGTGTGTCTCTCACCCATCATTTGGCATCGCTGTGAGCCCTATTTGAGGCCTTGATTCACAGTTGCAGTCCAGTGCAATGAGGCAAAGAATGTGAACGAGCTGAGGTGTTCTGTCAAAGGGAGCAGGCGGTGCATATTTTTGGGCAAGCGGACATTGTAAGGGGGGTTGGGGATTCAAATTGGCATATTTTGTGCAAGATAAGTGTGTGTGTTTCCTTTATACTCTGTGTGCACAGCTGTGGGCCGCTTGAATGTCATGTGAGTGACAAGTGACATGGTTATGTGCTCTACTTGGATCTCCTCCAGATGCCACTTGATTCATCTGCACCGTTGAGTGTGGAGTTTTCTTTCTATAAATCTATTTTTTCAGCACTGAAGAATATCTTCGATCATTTGTTTCCCCTTCTCGACCAAGTTATTGGTGTATGTTACAATATAATTGTCTTTTTTTGTATCGGGGAATGTGGCTTTGAAATAATAACTCTATTTTTCAGGCCATGGCGCAATATGCCACATCGTATGTTATGTTATATTTCCTTTAAAATATTATTACCGATTGAATTGACCCGATGAATGTTCATGTTCAGTGTGATCATTCCAATCAATCTCAACTTAGAGGCAAAGCAGATGGTGTAACACATCTCACAGGGCTTTAATTTGGAAATGTCCGGATTTTTTCAAAGTGACACTTTGAGTCGGCCTGCAATCACTTTAAAGTATAGTTGGTATCTTAAATAGGAAGGTTACGCTTTGAGGTGCCATGTTGTCATATTGAATTCTATTTTTAGAGTGTTAAAACAGCATCAAACATGCAGGCATGAGTTTTTTTTCCATGCGAATTCTTTTAAATTTGCTTTGATTTTTGTAATAAATGCATCCACTGCATCCCATGTGTATATATATACTGTATAGATGCAGTGTATATTTGATCATCCATGCCTATTTATTCATGATCCTTGAGTTTAAAGGATACATAATGTTTGAAGCAAACACTGACTATATGATGGTGTTATCATCGAGGGAACTACTACTACCTCACTAGTACCGGAATCCAAAGAAGAGACTTGCTGGGATATACAGGAGGAGGATTTGAAGGAATCAAGGAAGGAGAATTACCATGAAACTTCTCCTTCCAAATGAAGCCCCCGTGACTCTTTCGGAGGTGGAGGAGAGGAAGCAAAACATAACAGTGTAATTAGATAAGATTATAGCAGAGCATGCAGCTTGCAGAGAATACCTGAAACGTAAGACAAAAAAAAAGCCTTTCTAAAGGTTCTTGGTGAAGAGGATCTAATGTAAAACAGGAGCATAAGGGCTGGTTCTTCATGTATTATTGTATTTTGATATTAACAGTTTGTCAGAGGTGAGGAAATCTATCAAGTAACAGACCATGGCACATGTACTGGAACACAGCAATTGGATTGATTGCTTGATCCCTTCCCGTATAAGTACAGTTCAATATCCGGCCAAATGTTATTATGAAAATCTGGTTCACTTAAAGACAATTTCAAGGTGGATGAGAGAGGCTGCTAATGGAACAGCAAATCGGAATGGAACCAGTGAAAGCACTTGCATATTGCAGCCTGAGCGGTTCTTTCAAAATGGGAATCTTCTAAGGAACGATGCTATTATTGGCAAATTGTTTTAGGGGTCTTTCACAGCTACAGATTATTCGTTTTCGGTTAAGTTTGTTGTCTTGTTATTTTCTTACATGCTAGCAAAGGCGACTAAAGCTCCTTCTCTATTAAAAAATGAACTGCGATACATCGCCAGCTGTCATACAGGCAGATCCCGCACTCGGTCGAAAGAAATTGCAAGCATTAGAAGTCAGGGTGACAGGGAGATTTAAATGGTGAAGTGGAGCGTGTCGACTAAAGGCAGCGCTGTGAGTTAAGAGTTGAGCCCAAAACAGAACTGCATTGAATCAGGAGGCTTCACACGGCTTCCGAAGGAATAAAATAATTCGTTTGACCTTTTGCTCCACGAAGCTCGTTATTTGTACTTCTTCTTCTTCTTCTTGTATGATTTTGTTTATATCAATCACATATCAACAGCTCATAGATGCATTGAAGATGTGTTTTTCTTTACCACATATTTGCAACAGAGCTGTCAGCCAGGCAGAGTCAATAAAAGCAAGTAGAAACTATTTGACCGAGGTCAGCCGAAGTGCAACTCCCAGTCTTCTGAAAACTATCACGGATGCACCTTTTAGGCTCAACTGTCAGTGTTGGTGTCTGATTGACAGGTGTGCGCTAGTATAACATGGTAGGAAATGAATATTAGACCGGCAAAGAGTAGTTGGACTTATCAAAGTGGACTGAAATAAGCTTTACATGTTATTTGATATGCAGCCACAAACGTTTGATGGAAAAGCATTTTTTCCCTCATTATATTTCTTTGGTTACTTCTTCTACGCGCCAGGGAGCAGGTCGCGGTGACTGAGCATGCTAGTTACTTGGCGTCCTTCATACATATGTATGTATATGAAATTGTTTTTTTCCAGTTTGGTTTTTTATACAATACCAGTGAAAGTGAGTTTGGACATATTTTCCCAATTAAACCACTTTTGACTGGCACTGTACATCACCATCAAATTTTGGCAAAGTAAATGTTGGATTAATAATTCATGACTATAAATAACTAACACATGTTTTTCTTTTGATGATTATTATATAATAATGAGAGGAAATTATAAGATTGAGGGAGACCGTAATATGTGCTTCATTTTATTTAAGTATTTAAACACAACAAATATGTGATTTATCAACTGTGTGATCGCTGATTTACGTGTAAAAACAAGGTTATGTGGAAATAGCAGTGAAAGGGGCCAGGAATGATATTTTACGCACACATGAACAATCCTTGTTTGCGTAATGTAAGAAATGATCTCATCACCAAAGAATATACTTTTTTATCTCACAACGCCTGTCGGTCATATCCGAGGTTTAAATTGTGGTCTATACTACAAACTACGGAGGGGAAAAGAGAGGAAAAAGTACCTCTGTCAACCTCGGACATCCAGGGGAAAAGCCAAGGTTAAATAAATATATTTACTGATCCTCTTATACACGCCTTTACTTCATCAAGCCACTGGCGCTCTATTATCTGCCTCAGTCAGGTAAGTGGGATTAGACCAGTCAAACCGGGGAATTCTTCCACGTGCTTGTCGAGAGGAGAGTACACCTCTTTGTATGTAGGTGAACATCGTAGTTACCTGACGGGATAAACCAGCCAACGTGGGTTTGGAAGACGAATGGGATAGTCGTGAGTTTGTGATCAACTGGACTGGATGCGTACGTCTGAGTATTTAAATGTGAAGTGCATTCTAAGACCAAGGGTGTTTTTTTTTCCCCCCATTCCCCACCAACCTGAATGCTTACGCATCGACACGTCCCCCTTCCACAAAGTCCTCACTGGTGAGCCTTAACTGTTTCCAAGGCAACCTGCAGAGCGGGGATGAGAGGATTGACGGAGGGGAGAGGCGAGGCAAGACAAAATGCAGGAAAACAAGATAGCTTTTCCACCCAAAAACAGAACCTACGGATGTAGATGTTGGTTTGAATGATGGTTCGGTGTAAGAAAAAATCAAACCAGAAAATTCTGGTTTGATTGCCATGAATTTTGGAGTGGGTGTCCCCGTTTTAATTACGACACTATATTTTCTTAAATGAATTTGTATCTTGAAGTGATGAAGTATTTCCTACCACTCAAAAACCACGGGTTTGGTTGCACGTGTGCACTTGAGCTTTCCGGTGTGGCCAGAGGATTCCTGCGATCCGTGTTTGAAAGAGTACTGTCAGTGGAGAGGTAAGCCCGGAAAACCACAGGGATTTAGATGTTTCAAGCCAGACAGAGTCAAGGCTGTATACCGATGTGTTGATCTCTCTTCCCAGCAGCCCCAGCCCTGTCTCTCATCTGTCTTCTGGCTTCCCTTCTCATGCTCTCTGATCCCTCTTAGTTTAGTCTCATATATAGTGAATGGCTACTGAATGGCACATTATTCCATTTTGCAGACATTGTCAGCAGTCATAAATTCTGTATGAGCCCTTTTACACCTCAGAGCCTCCCACACAACAACTGGCCCTTTAACTGCGCCTGCTGTTGTGTGCGTGGGAAATGAGGATATCCACAGTTCACTGCAGTCAGTTTTTGCATGCCTGTTTTTTTGTGCACGTCGCTTGTCTGTGTGTGGAGGTTCAAACCCTCTTTCTCTCTCTCTCTCTATCTAATTTCTCTTGTTGTCAAGTTAGGGAAGCGTTATGCGCGGCTTGGTTCCAAATCAGACAGGGATTTGCAAAGCCGTAAAGCTGCATCTCAAACCCCAAACCATCCAGGCAGTGAGACGCACTGAAACATTACCAGCACACTCAAGTACACATACATTTTGTGCAGACATATAAATGCACTCAAATGTGTTTACACTCAGCCGCTGTGATGAGGAGTTATCCAAATCTAAGGTGGTTTGGCTAAGTGCTTGTTTCAATTACCATGGAATATTTGTTTAGAACATAAGCAAAGGAAAGCTGAAGAGAACACACCACAGTGTTTATAGCTTATATAGTATGGTAAGCTCAAGCTTTTATAGCATCAAAAAACATGCAGCACAACTCAGATGGAGATTAAATCGAGACAGGAACATTGTGACAACAATCAGGCGTTGGGAATTGTATTTTATTCACCGTTATATTACGTAGGTGGAATCCATAGAAAGCTATTTGAATACTTCCTAGTCTAAATAAATGAAAGGACTAAATGAGAATTGTTCCATGGTTTTGTCAGCATTTAAATGTTATTGACCTCATAACCAGTATGTATTTGTACGTGTGGGTCCCCATTTAGCTTGTCAGCACAAGCACCAGGACGCATGTCCACGTGGGTGATGGGACACCCTTTTTTCCCCCCAATGGTGTCACATTATTCCACTGCTCTACGATGTGCAGCAATGTGGCAATAGAGGCAGAAAAGATGAGCACTGGTTGCTGACAAACTAGAGGCTTGTTTTCAAGTGACTCCACAGTGTCCCCTTTAATTGGTCGGAGTATTATATCTTTTGACCAAAGTTGTGTGCAGAAACTTTTCTCTAAAGGCGCATAAACACCCACAAGCAGCAGAGTGGCTTTCTGCCCTCAGCCTCTCTAACCAGAAGCGATGGGGAGTTGCCAACTTCCCTCCAGCCCATGTGCAAGGAACAGGAGGCATTGTGTAAGGAACAGGAGGCATTGATTGAATTGCTGCTTGACAAAGCAGAAAATGCTTATTGAGCTAATGCACCTATGTGTTGGGATCGATCTCCCAATGTCACTGCCAAATGCACAGCAGGAAGAGGGGAGGCGGGGCCCAGGAAACCAAACGGACGGAGGGAAGAAACCCAAAAGTCAGATGGGAGGGAGTCATGCAGGAACATAAATACCTGCTGGGACATCAAGGCAAACGTTCAATCTGTACTGAAACAGGGATTTATTTCTTAAACCCCCAACAGTATGTGAGCTGCTGAATGGTTGTCTTTTGTGTGTCCTGCTGTAGGATTTTGGCATCTATGGTAAGTCAGTAGGATGATGCGGACTGTGGCATCTTTCTACTGATGACAATGCTTTTTCTCCCAGAGCTGCATCTTCTGCAGCCGTCCAATACATTCCACACAGGATCAACAGTACTGTAATTGTGTTTTTTTCTCTCCAACTGTCGTCTGCACATTTTCTTCTGTATGTCTCAGTCTTACCTTGCCCTTTCCCTAACCTCAGTATAGTACTTCTGATTTACATCAGCATCTTGGTTCTTCCTTCAACTTGAGTATTATAACTAAGAGGCACAAAAAAGAATAATAAATCTGCTCCTGAACGTCTAGGAGAAATCCAATTTTCCATCCTTCTGTTATCACCATTTGCAGCAACTGTATTTGTCTATCTATTAAAGATGGCAAGACGTCCTTATACGAAACCTTTTGTACAAAGTGCTAATAAATTAATGATCTCTTTATTTTGCACTCTAAGCTTTTTTAAAGAACCGTTCTCGTGACAAATGGCTTTTACAATATGCAAGGGTATAGTACTAATAATCCATTTTCCTGAGGAGATGGTGACAAATTGAGGAAACGGTCTTGAAGACACCCAGGAAGAGAGGGCATCAGTCTTAATGGGGTCAAAGGTCATCCCACAGGAGGTGCTCTTCATGCTTCCGCCTCCTCCGCTGTCCTTTGTCCCGGTCGCGGGGAACGAGAGGGTGTGTATGGAGGTTGGAGGGAATAAAAGGAACGTAAGCAGATGATGTAAGGTACGGATGGGGTGATGGATGGCGTGGCCCCTCGTCTCTCAGCGTGTATGCGTGTGCACGCTCGAGCGCGTTCATGCGCCTTCTGCGGTTTCGCCAGCGTGCGCAGCAGAGAGTAATGCGTTGATGGACGAGGAGCATCCTTTGCCGTTTCAGCAGTGGAAGTGCTTAAAGCACTCGGGCCCCCGGGGATGGGCCGTGTCACAGTCTTCCCATCCTCGTGACTTATGAACCTGCCATGACAAACACCCAAGGGCTGATGCTGCAGGTTCTGGTGTGTGTGTGTGTGTGTGTGTGTGTGTGTGTGTGTGTGTGTGTGTGTGCGTGTGTGTGTAGGGGTTATGATATAATAGTCCACGTGATGATGGCAGAAGCAGGACCCACTGGAGACAAAACCTCCCTTTTCTCAAAAAGATGGTTTACCCATGAAGGCTTTGTTTTGCGCAATCATTTGGGAAATAATTGTGAAAGCGTGTGCAGGGAAGGAAATTAGTTTGAGAGTAATGGGAACTCATCTCGTAACTATTTAAAATTGTTTTTCTCATTATTTCTCTGAAGCTCCTTGGCGCGACTGTTTTTTCGTTGTCTCTCTTGCTCTCCGTCTCTGCTTTATATTCTTTCTCTGTTTAGGATTTAGCCTGCGGGAATCATTTAGATAGATTTTGATATTTGAGTTTAAAGCCTACGCTTCAAAACCTTTTTTTTTTTTACACACCTGCCTTGGATTTCTGAATTTTTGTGTCAAAGAGACTCAGCTCTCAGCAGGTTCTTTGGCTTTATTGTGCGTAAAGAGAGCCATTACCTTTGCACAAATTGTATTTTTGACTGCTTCAAAATTCTGCCTATCAAGTCAGTTTTGTAGGAGAAAATAATTGTGTGAGAACAAAGAGTTGTTCACTTTATCCAATACTGTCAATATTTTTTACTCTTGATGACATTGGTAAATTTGTATTGTGGGAATAAAAAAAGTCTGGGCTCTCAGGCCGGTTAAAAAAGTATTTGCCGCATCAGTGCTTCGGGCATAGCCCTTATCTGGGGATTGCTCCTGTAATGGCACTTTTAGAGTCAATTTACTGCTCAAAGTAAGATGAGAAAGACGCGACAGTGTCACATACAGCGCCGAACCTACATGTCTACACTCCGACGGTGGTGCTGTCCAATCAGTTCTGATGCAACGAGACTTCCTCTCTTGCCTGCACACACGTTTCCCCTCTCATTCTCTCGGCTACGCATGCAATTCCCCCTATTCCCCCCCCCACATCTGTTCATCCCCCCTAAAAATAGCCTGTTCTCAAAGCGGACGTTTTGACTTATCATAGCAGGAAAAGCGCAGGTGGAACTAAACTCATCAATGATGGCTCCGTTCCATTTAGGCGTGCCAGTAATCCGAGCCAGCGTGCGCGCTATCAGGGCCCTGGCACGTCGCAACGTCTGCTGTGAAAAAGTTTATCTGTTGCTGCACCTCACTTCATTTCCAAACTCACCCTCCTCTTCTTCGATATCTTAAATGTTGCTCGGGCTTATTTCTGAGGCACAAGAGACGTTGATAGAGCCTTCACGTGGTCGTAACCGCAGGGATGAAGCCTTTACCTCCACGTGGCCATTTTGCAGCACCGCCGGCATTAGCTAATACTCTATGCTAAGAGTCCTTGTGTATATGCTAATGCAGTAGTGATGGAGGTGTAATAAGGTGGCCTTGTGCAGGTCAAAATAAAGGCTATGGCAAAGTGGAGCCTGGAAGTGACAAGTTAGTTCGTCGTCAGTGTATAAGGACACTACCCAAGTATTAAGGTACTGCACAAGATAAATCAGTCCGAGCAGGTGTTCTATACCTCCAATGGAAGATGGAAGCACCTGCTTTGAATTCACTGATGTATCTAAACGTCCCTGCTGTCTTTGTCTTTTAAGAGCCTCTTTTAGAAAAAGTAGCGAAATGCGGATGAGGATTTGGCTGATATGTTTGCACTGTTAAGAATGACGGAAAGTCCATTTATTCCAAAAATCTATCCGTGCCGACCAATAAATGAGACACGTTTGATATGTACATCAAATTGTATTGTCTCACTTAATAATGTGTATCGGTAAGACAGCAGGACATCGCCTGTTATGTTGGACATATCTTTCAGCTCAACGCGCCATCTGTGAATATATACTTACAAATAGGAAGTCAGAATTCATCAAGGCTCTTCGATATCATCACCAAAGGCATCACACACAGCTTCACAGCTAAAGTGACCTGTGTGAGGGGCGCACACACACACACACACACACACATCCGAAATCAAGCACTTAGAGGTCATGTTCGTTGTCCGATAGTAGAATGGACACAAACTGTTTGTAGCCTATTTATTTACCAGTCATATTAATTCCACAGCCCGAGCCCCGCGGATGGCACTGTCGGATGAAATGATTGATCCGCCCTTGTTAGACCTTGCTGTTAGGAAGTCTTACCGGGATGAAAAAGGGGAAAATCAAAGTAAACAAAACCAAACCGTTTGTATTTATATTATTTATATAACTCTGCTATAAAGCATGTTGTGTGCGGCATCCATGGAAATGAAAAGATATATATAAAGAAAAACCACAAAAAGCAAGCAGCTTAATATGTTCATATAGTTTTTTGCTGAGTAAATGATAAATACTTTCCAAATGGAATTAGGGCTGTCTTTCTTAATAAGATCACAATCGGATACAACATTGGTGAAGCAAAGAGAAAACAATTGCCCTCAAAGTACTCTAATATTTTGTCGCACATTACACTACGGAGATGGAGACATCCGGAGAGAAACGAGTATAGTGAGTGTGCGGCGTTGAGGTGCCCGGTAAGCGCTGTTGCTGCATAGGAGCCGTTCTGTCCGCCGCAGAGTTTAGTCCGGTCCCCGTGGAGGAGCCGAGTTTCATCCAAAGTTCAGCACATGTTGTGGCCAGCTCCCTCACTGCGTGGGAGTGTGTGACTGAGGCTGTGCACTCAATGACACAGTCGTGTCTGTGCTTGTGTGTGTGTGTGTGTGTGTGTGTGGGCGTCTTACACACCTATGTGGTGTTTTTAGCAAATGTACTCGTGCTTTGACGTTCGACTGTATGTCACCGAGGAGAACAGAAGCCACGGTCGCACATTCAGAGCTGCAAGACTGAAACAAGAGGTTCGGGAGCAGGAGGTTGAACTTCCTCTGAACTTGATTTGCATAATAACACACAATTAGACAAGGTTCTGTCAATACTGGGTCCTGGAGCTCATTTGCATGCGGGGGACCATGATTGAACAAGCCGGGGTGGTCGACACGGCGTCCGTGAGCGGCCGAGTGACCACTGTCCTCTGTTAAAGCACTTCAGGGACAAATTGAATGTTAAGTAGTTAGTAGCATATACGTGGTTTTAAAAATTAGGGTTTTGTTTTATAGTTGGGGAACCTTACAAACTGTTAAGGGTTTCCATAACCCCGTCAGAAATGTGGCACCGTGTCAGCTATTACCTGTACTTTTCCCCCTGATTTCCTCGGTTCTTCCGCTCATAACGCGACACAGTGCCAGATTTCTCAACGACTGCGTTTTCTCTCTCTCTCTCTCTCTCTCTCTCTCTCTCTCTCTCTCTCTCTCTCTCTCTCTCTCTCTCTCTCTCTCTCTCTCCAGCTCTGCCCAGTTACACTTGCGGTAATCCCGGACAGCTGCTCAACGGCCACCAGCAGGGGTCCACGTTCAACATTGGAGACAAAATCCGCTACAGCTGCAGCCCGGGCTACGTGCTGGAGGGTCACACCACCCTGTCCTGCCTTGCCACTTCAGCGGGTACTGCTGCCTGGGATTTCCCCCTCCCCTACTGCAGAGGTAGGTAGAAGCCACAGTAGAAAGCCAGAACAGAACCTTTGCCTAAATCTGGAATACCTTTTGTCCATAAAAGGAAATGTTTTAATTGGATCTAAATTTGAAGAGAAAAGAAAAGATAGCAGGAGATAAAAGACGAAATTTAACTTGATCAATGATGAAGATAGAATGAAGGAATGTTGATTTGGCATCAACTGTAACGCTGAATTAAAGGGCATTGGCAACTAATAACAGAATGTCTGGTCCGAACGTTCTAGTGAAGATTTAAAAATGAAATACTAAAAGTAGGACTTTATCTGTTAACTTTTTTTTTTTTAATTAATCATAGTATTTAAATGTATGACAACCTTTTTATAGTGTTTTTATTCATCCCGTTCACACGTGTATTTACACATGCCTTTGCATGAGCTGACACAATTTATATTGTGTTCATACTGATATCTTATTTACCATGACAGGATCCCGTGTGTTAGCTCACAGTCTGGTGCTTGTGCCAGTTGTCCTCCCATCACAGTCAGCATGCACCCCTCCGGCAGAGACACCTGCCAGTGTGTGTAGTTTGACCTCCCATTACACTCCTCTTGAACACGGTCCACTGTGGGCAAACGTCGTCCTATTGTACTTTGTGGATTTTTGCTTTGTACAATTAATCACAAAGCCGCCACGTGTCACATCCATGACGGTTTGCATTTGCGTGTGTGTCCATTTGCCGTGTCCATGTTGCCAATGGTCTATGTCAGTGTGCCTGACGAGCGGAGCGCTGAGACACAGTGCCATCTGCAACCGGGCCGGGAGTCAGGAAGCCCACGTTGGATTCCACATGGCTGGGTACCGCGCGCCAGCACAGTCCCCACCTACCCGAGCTCATGCAGACACATGCACATGCCTGTACTTCGCATCAAAAAGTGACATTTCCATGAGATTATTTCACACCCTTTTTTTTAAAAGGCCGAATTTGTGAAGTACTCATCTGAAGTACCTTTTTTTTCCCATAATTATCTGATCCTTTCTGTGAAACCCAGCTATTTCATGTTCCTCCTCCATGCCTACCCAGGCTCCTTCCCGAAGAGGGAAAGAAAAGCTCAAGCACTAAAGGGTGTCACACTACCTTTTCAGCAGAAATGACATGCCAACAACTATTAGAAACAAGCAATTTTCTCTATGATTAATTGTGGTGTTCCAGTGCCACACAAAAGTCCACATGTACTGCAGAGTGCACTTCAAATTGCATAAGTGTGTAGACGATGTCACTCTAATTATAGATCCTTCCCAAATGTGTAAAAGCAGAACTGACGCTGCGCTTTCGGAGCGAGCGAGAACACTTTGGAACTCGGGAGAGGGCGAACGTGCACGGCGCCGCCGCGCCGTACAGCGATAGCCGCACATCAATGACACTTCTAGGTATCCTGTCTTATGCTCATCAAATTGTTCTCTCAGCTATGATCTTAAAAAACGACATCACTTGTCATGGGGGACACTTAAAAGTGATTAAACATCACTCTTCCAGTCAGCTCCCGAGACTCTCACTTAACCTCTAAACGTACCTGACAAGCTGTAAATGTCACTGCAGTAACTACAATATCAAACGCACAAATCGCTTTACCTTTGGTTCCTGCACATTTTTTCTACCTCGTGCAAAGGCTGTTATTACATCACAGTTTAGTTGCCCCAGTTAAAATAGATACAGATTTCAAGCTTTAGCTGTGTGAATGTCTGCTGCATGTAAACAACAAACGTTTTAATAGAGCGCACGCATTGTTTCCTCGTATCTCGGTTACCATGACACCCAGAGGAATCAAAGCAGCTCTTACACATTTTGGAGCACCATGAAATCCTACGTGACAGCCTGAAGATTCGTACGGTTCAACCTTGGGAAACATCATCTGCAGTTGACTGGGGCAACGTTTGATTAGTTTAAACACCTCACGTATTGCAAAATGTTTTTTGGTTTCATCCGGTCCGTGGCTTCGCCATTTCATTTTCCTTCCAGAAGTTCCACCGGCATGCAGCAGCCAAGAAATTGAGCAACGCAAAGAGTCTAGAAACCCTTCAAGTGTGAAGAAAGGGTCCGGTGTGGAATATCAATGCATTTCCTCATCTCTTTCGTCTGTATACCGTCTACTTCCCGTCACTCCCACTGCAACACTCACCTGTCACCCCTCTCGCCATCTCTCTTCCCTCATTGTCCACCCTCCCTCTACACTTTTGTTTTGCCCATCCTAGCTTGTCACCTGTCATCCTCTTCATCCCCTTCTTCTTGCCCTCCTGCCGTGGTTTCCCATCCACGATTCGAGTTCACACCTCACAGGTTCCCGCTCGTCCGCACACTCGCTTGGCCTCCCTCGGTGGGCTTGCCGAGGTGACAGGTAGGATTGATGATAGACAGGGACGGCGCCTCTGAGCTCCTCCGCCCCACTTCGAAACACCTCCCACGCAGCGGGCCCGGGCCGCTGCGAAAATGAATCCGCGGCGTTGGATTTCTGGAACAGTAACGGTTCAGCGGGGTCGCTCGAACGTCGTTTTTTTGACGCGTCTCCTACTTGGACAAATTCCGAGCAGGAATTGCCATGCAGATACCACACGATGCTCAGAGCTGTAATGAGCATATCAGAGGCTCGGGAAGGGGAGTTATCCTGGAAAGGCATGAAACGCATGCTTTGTTACTTAATGGTCTCCTCAAAGCAGTGTCGAGGATGGAGGAGTTCTGTTGATTTACATGAATCTAAATGAATCAGACTTTAATCACCCCACTCCCACGTTGCATTAAGTTGCATCACACACTCTGCCCTGCTCTGTGTTGACGGTAAACACTCAAGGGTATTTTGAAATCCTGTGGCTGGTGTCTCGCTGGCCTATGGCGTGAATTGCAGACAGAGGAACAACATGCTGTAAGTCATTACGCATTTTCCGCCTCCTACATTTTTAAATCTGGGCTTTGGCTAGTGGCAAAAAGACAATTTAAAAATGATAAATAATACATATTTAGAAAGCACAAAAGGATCTTGGTAAAAACTTCAAAAACGCCTATCTACGTTTTAATACTGAATCATTGAATCTACCTCAATCGTTTCATCTGTCCTCAAAATGCCGTCTTGATATCTTCTCAGAGTGGTTTATTAGCATGTGTATCTTTCCAATTATATATAATACAATCATGTAATGCCTTTATTGTCCAATGTCTTCCTGTTTGGAAATTCTGGGAAAATGAGATATGGTTGTTTGTTATGACATTATACACCTACGTTTCTACAACATTAGAAGGCCTCTTTCATTTGAAAAATTATAGCTCTTCTTCTGTTTAAAAGTGTTTACGTGTTGAATTATGGGTCAGTGTTGTCGGTAGACGCCCCATCGTAAACTTTAACATTGTGCTTATTAGCCTTTTATTCCCTTACCTCTTACATCTTTTTTTTATACCTTCAACACCCATCTACAATTATACTTGTGAACATTTATCTCCTTCACACGGGTTTTCACCACTTCCTCTCTCCCGTGCTCCGTGCAGCGGACGATGGTTGCGGCGGAACGCTGCGGGGCCAGAGTGGGGTGATCACCACCCCCAATTACCCGGCTGACTACAACAACAACGCCGACTGCACCTGGACTGTGCTGGCCGAGCCGGGAGACACCATCGCCCTGGTGTTCTCCGACTTTCAGCTGGAGGACGACTATGACCTGCTCGAGGTCAGCGGCACGGAGGGCTCTTCGCAGTGGTGAGTACATGGCCTCTCTCTCTCTCTCTCTCTCTCTCTCTCTCTCTCTTTCTCTTTCTGTCTCTCGGCCTACAGGTGCGCCGCCCGCCGAGAGGCACTTAGGGAAACTGGTTGAGGATGGAAAGTGGATGGGTGTTGACCAGGTTCTATTGAGCCCGCTTGAATTCAATGCATCTATGTCTTTGACAGCCATTGATTCAACCACCAATGCAAAACATGATCGTGTACTACTGTTTTTTATCATTTAAATATCAATGATATATAAAAGGATGAAAGTGTTATTTGACATCTAGTTTCAGGTGTTTACTCATGGGCTCTATGGTTTTAGTGTGATTTGAACACTCTATCTTAGTTACCGAGCCTGAATCCTTCTCTCAATCACTCACACTCACAAACATGCTCAACCCTAATGATGAAGAGGTAGGATTTCCTGGTGTCGGTGTGGGTCTCTCACCATCTGTGGCAGCTCCTCCTCTCTCTGACAAGTCTCTCAGCTCAGGAAGTAATTAGTGAGCTTGATTACCACCGCATGCCGTATAGTGTTGTTTCACCCACACAAACACACACACACAAACACTCAGTTGAGCCCGTTGGGCACCGATGGACATGTGTATTCACACTTTCAGCCAGACTTCTATATATTTGTGCACTTTAAGAACTTGTGCCAACAGATGTACTCATTTACACTCCCTCTGTTCCTCCCTCACTCACAAGGCTAATATTAGCATGACATATATGTATATATATATATATATATATACACAGGTGGATCGATGCACTTTCTCTGTCTTCAATGGAATATAAAAAAGCAGGTTTAGTTCCAGTAACGTGCAGGAGACAGGCGGTTTGGATGAACAAGAAAAGAGAGAGGAGACTTTGAAGTTGCAGCCACAGGCAGTTGGCAGGAAGTGACAAAGGGTGGCCTCGGCTGAGCTATTAAACACTTGAAAAGCACACACGCACACTGAGAAAGACAGGGGGATAAAGGACTGTTGATAGAGGAGAAGGGTTCAGAAAGAATATATGACAAGTAATCGTGGGAGTGAGATGGCCCCTGGAAACTTATGTCATTTTCACTCATTCACTCGTTAGTTAAGCGAAAACACTTCCTGGGGAGAACTTGATCGAGTCTGAGTGATCTTAAAACTGAGAATTGTGCCTTGTAGCCTGATATTAAACTCTCTTTGAAAATTCTGTACGGCCAACTGCGAGCTGATTGCTTCGCGGACTCCCACAGACTTCAGCACCAACTCCCCAATGTTTTGCACATTTTTACGATGTCATCAGCTTCTCTTCCCCGGACTCTGATTTGCTGTCTGTAGTCGCACTGAGCACACAAAACTCTACTGAGCCGGTCATCTCCGTGGCGATTGTTGCCACGTGCCATCGTTGTAGGAGCACCTGCAGCATGGCTTCACTGTTAAAGAGCTTGAGTAAAACAGTGGGAAGAGAGTGAAGAGGGAGAAGGAATATTGGCATGCGATACCAAGCCACAGCTGATTGTGCACATCGCAAGAAAAAAGCAGCATGTGGGCCAAAGGAGACGGTGCAGACGTACTGACTTGCCTCTGTTGTTTTAACCAATATGTGGCTGGCGTGGATTCAACTTTTTGACTTAATCTCCGAGGTCTCTTAGTGGTTCGGTATCTATAATTTTAGCGTTATCAGGGAGGGGTCAAGTCGGACAGTGGGGGCGAACAGGGTTGGCGAGAAAAGAATCCACCAAAGGTGATAGGCAGAGGTGAGGTTGGACCTTTTATAGGGGAGAATGGACGTGGGAGTGATAGATGGGTGACTGGGTAACAACCTCCCAGCTGGTGGCCAATTAGAGAGGTCAAGAGGGGTGCTATGAGGGTGCCTACCTAAAACGCACACCACATGTAATTGGACTCATTTGTACGGGGTTAACTTCGGTTTAAGTTTCAAGTTTGGTTTCTTTATTTCAGGCCTGCTATTAACTGTGAATTTGAGTTTGCAATCCAGGCCAACATTGTGTAGCGTGTCACTAGGATGATGGTACAAAGAAATAAGTGATTTTTTTTTTCTTTCTTCTTTTGATATATAACTTACACCTGTGTTGCTTTTTTCTCATATCAAACCTTTTATCCGTTGCCCTCCAGGGTGTCTCTTATCTGAAGTCTGAAGCACAAACAGGTATATTCTTATGGCTGAGTGGCAGCAATGGATGTGCTCTTATTTCACAGCTGTAGAGTGTATATAGTGTTGGAATCCCACTAGCTGCTTGAGTGTAACTGGGGGAAGCTCTAAGAGCAGTATTGATTGATACCTGACGGACAGGTTGAGCGGTCCAATGGACAAAGAGAGGCCAGGGATCAAGGTCAAAACAATGGTTCCCTGATCGATCCACAGCGGCTCAAACGAATCCAGGTCGAGTCTGCATGCTCCCAGCTCCCTTGTTATGTGTATGTGTGTCTTTTTTGTGGTTTTCTTCTTTTTGAGGAGAGAATGAGCCAGAATAGACAGCATCAATCACCATGCAGAACGTCACCCAGTGCATATGTGAATCTGATCCCGTTGCCTTACATTCTTGTTTACCTTCCCATCCATTGCTTTGATTGCCGGCCCCTGAAGGGGCGGCCGGATCAGACAGCCTTGGAGACTGACTTCAGGAGTTGAGATGTGCATGTGGATTGAATGTGGCAGTGAGAAAGGTTGGGGAAAGCGGCAAGTGAATACCACCTCTTATCACCTCTGACGGGATTTGCGAGCCCAGGGGAACACATCACTTTGCCATCACACCGCTTGCAGCCATCCACTTTGAGTTAATGTAAATAACGCCTGACGCTCGGCGATTGTCAGATGCTCATTCGCCCGCTTGCTACCAAGTGGAACGTGCATCTATTTGACTTTTGCAAAGGGCCATCCTACGTTGTGATACGCCGGTAGAGTTCCCTTGAGATGTTGAAAGCAACCATTGCAACACCTTGGTTACTGTAAATAGACAGTATAACTTGCCTTCAACTGCATTTGAAACGCCTCAGATTATTGTCATCACTCGCTAGGCTCAAAGAACGGAAAAAAAGCCATTCTCAAAACAGTGTCACATCACAGTTCCATGCTTGCACCATTTTACAGAAAGTGTTCCCATACAAAACTTATATCTTCGTTTTCCGGTCTGGTAACTTTTGAAAACTCTCAATCCCTTGAGGGATCATCCCGCTATCTTTTCATTTTTCATGCAAGCCTTTGCAGACAACACAAAGCATCCTGCGTAAAGGCAACTCCTTTTTGGGGATTTGAGAACAAGTTTGGATCCCCGCAGGTCGTCTCCCACCCTTTCTCCTCTCCCTTTTAACCTTATACCTTACGGACTTGAGACACTGACATTTAGCAGGCGTATGGATTATCCCTGCAGAGCTGATATATGTCACCTTGTCGCAACCCTCGTAGGGAGCATGTCTCTGTTTCTGAGTGAGGCAGAAAGAGATAAAGAGTTGTTGCAGGAGAGTACAGAACACTGGATATATATTGATTGGCTGTTAGGTTGACTCACCTGAGAGCGAGTGAATCTTCTTCAGAACAGCTTTCTAAGCCCATGGGCGGTTTTCTCCAGTTTCCGATGGGAGTTCCAGCAATATGAGTGTGTTTCATTTTTGTGAAGATGAATGCCTCAACTTTTGTTTTTGTGTTTTCAAAGGAAGTTTTTCATGTTGATGCTCCTGAGATTTAAGTTTAAGTTTACTGCGGCACATATTCTGTTTCTATTTGCCTGAGACGATCCCCCGCCAGATTGTTGTGAAGTGGTGTACAGGTTTGCGTAAAACCATTAAAGTGTGTGTACTTATATTTAAATGGTTTTATGCGCAGGCCAACTGCTATTTACCATGTGATTAACACACTCCCTCCATACTCTCCTACTGGGACTGAAGGGCTGCCCATCAATCAAGCTATCGGCCGCTTTTAAGAAATCTCTTTCATAATAAAGTCACACTAAGAGTGTGGACGTGATTTATTCAGAATTCTGACCATTGTTGGCCTGGCAGCACAATAACATTTGTCTGGCCACCTCTTATCCCCAATGCTTGAAAACATCATTTATTGAGCATTTGGGGGCAGTGGCAGTTATTTTCTGCAAGGGAGTGCAAAGTATTGGCAGCGTATGCAGGGGGGACTTTGCATAGATGCGTTTCTGAATGGATCCCGTGCGCTGGTTGAGTGGGCATATATTGTCTGTATGACTGTTAAATACAATTCTTTTTTGCCTCGACGTGTTTCTTCCAACGCCGACTGGTGGAGTAAAGGACGTTTTGATATGAAGCTTTTACCGGTAATTCACCACAACATCACGAGTCTAGTCACGTGTAGGAGGAGGTGAATATTCTTTTGTCAAACACTCTTGTTGTTAACTGTAATTGGTGGTCTCTTTGTAAAAAAACTCATGCAAATCATCCAAATACAAGAGCAGGCTATGGATAATGAACGGCTGTTTTCCAGATTCGAGAGTTTGAGTCGCAACCCAATGCTTTTGTGAAGTGCGTTTCTGAAGATTTGCTCGGTTTCTGTTGACGGGAATGATATGCACATATCTGAAAGCCAACAACGGAATTTCTCTACACTTTACGGTGGAGAAATTGGGTCGATGGTGGCGCGTTGGAGTAGAGAGGGTGCTCTGGAAACCGCAAGGTTGGCGGTTCAAGCCCCAGCTGCTCCATGTCCCATGTCGAAGTGTCCCTAAGCAAGACACCCAACCCCCAATTGCTGTATTTTGCAAAATTGCAAAATGTAAAAAGCCATGGGGTAAAAATGCAATCTAAGTCGCTTTGGATAAAAGCTAAATGACCTGTAATGTAAGGAGAAAGGATGGAGAAAAATACCTCATTTCTGATGCGAGGGATAGTAGAGTGAAAAAAAAGAGCGACCAGATCTTATTGTGAGGGGCTTGTATATTCCAGCTGCATCTATTTGTGTCAGGTTTCTTTTCTGAACGGCAAGTTTATTTATATGTCTACAGACACTCCAGAATACTTATTTTTTCCCCTCTCTTTTCTCCACCCTGCAGATGACTCAGACCTGCAGCGGATCTTGCTACGGTTCTTAGAAATACATTTTGCTTTTTGTTTTTTTCTCATACTGACCAATATTGTTCCCTTGAGGTTGCAGGCAAGCTGTCCAACCACTAGAGGGCTGCTGCATTGGATTAATAACGCCTTTAAAGAACACACGCACACACATTACTGTTGTAAACTGAATAATATGACTGTAATTTGATCTGCTGATGTTTATATAAACATGTCTAAGGCAAATCTATGGTAGAAAAAAATCTATGGTGGAAAATACTTGCAAACTGTATCAACTATTATGAATCTAATCTGAGATAATGATGGATGAAAGGTTTTGTTCAAACAAATCATTAAAAACATTAAAAACAGAAGAGTAAAATAGAATATATACAACTTGTATTGTATCCAGTATTTTACAGTGGATGATTCTTTGGTCATTTATATTCTGGCTAAAACTTGCTTGTATCCAAATCCAGGTCCTTTAAAAAAAAAACATTTCAAAAGGTCACCCCTGCTGTCCTTTGCCCCATTTTTTTACTCGTTTTGTTCCGCAGTGTCAGCTTTAAACATCTAAAACCATAGTTTGGCTTATCAGCCTGTGCTTGACCAAAAGATCAATAGCTGTCTCTGCCGGTCTCTCCGCCGCAGCCCCCTTTTGTCTGAGTCAGGATTTATTAACAGCAGCACTTGGTTGAGGACTCAATCTGCAACTTGCCATCGATCACAACTGCAGTTATGGTGATCTTTGCTCCCCACGCCAAGAAACGCTCCGGCGGAACATTATCGCCAACACCTGGTGCCTCGCTGCAGATTGCCTCACTCCGCACTTTGTTACTTCCTCCGTCAAATTGCCCAGGCTAAGAGCTTTGGTGGGGAGGGGATTACGGATAGCAGAAAGCGAGGTTAGTGGAAATGGGCTGAGGCGTACCCGTGGTTTTCCGTCGGACTGCGTTGCACACAATGAAACAAGGCAGACGACAAAGCGAATGCGTTCTGTTTTTCATCTTTTCACGATATTGTCATTAATAATCTGTGTTATGTTTAGCAGATGTCCCAATTTGAAAGCCAATATTTAGTCCAAACCTTTAAACCAGCCCCCCACAGGGCCACTAGCAGCCTGGATACCATTGGGTTTGTGTAAGCATGTCTAGCCATGTGTTACATCAGCCACATCCCAGTGAGAACAGAGAAGATGCAGAGGTTAGATATCATGGCCCTGATCCCTGTGCCCTGACTGGCTGTAGTCCTGTTTACTAAGCGTCGCATCATATGGATCCAATCGGTCACATGTTACAGTCCCGAAGATGCACTAATAGCTTTGTGCACAGAGACACTTTTAAAGTCATGCACATTGGCGTCCCGGGACTGCAAATGCATTGGAGGCCTTTTTGTCTACTTCCTTGGATGCCTTTAGACGCAGAACTGTAGTTCTTATCTCAGTGATATTTTAATAATAACTAATTAGAAAATTCATTTTTGAAAGATGATCTCATTCAAACACTTAATTTAAGTGGTCTCATCATCCTGTCTACCAAACATTGCCATATGTCTGCCTATCTCTACTATTTGATTGATTATACCGACTGTGATGTTGATCAGCGTACTCAATCCCTTGTTCCTTGCGTCTTTCGTCTTCTGTCGCTTTTGTGAAAACGAGAGTTATACACTTGTGTTTGTTCATCAGCTCCCCCCGATGACTCATCCTACAGCCCGCTTTGATCCTTTAATTCACTTCCTGGGTCAAGGGCCACTAATCTAAAGAAGGGTGGCACGCTTCAATGCCTTTTTGTTATGGTGGGATCAAAAGATAAAAGGCGGTATGGAAATCAAGTTTTAAGTGCGTTGCGGTGTTTTCTGCCCGATTGTTGTACCTTTAACCTTGGCCTCCCTCAATCTTTTGAAAATGTGATTGCTGTGACACGCTAAGTTTCACAGGACTGTGAGGGACGTCACGCCAGTCAATTAATCAATCACAGTAATTAGCCACGACGGAGCGAGAGGAACGGGACGAGGGAGGGCTGAGATGAGGGGTTTAGGAGGAAAGCGTCACATGAAATCAATCGTCCAAATGCACAGTGCACTCACTGGGCTGCTGTAGAGGACACTGAGTACGGCAATTAGATTGTAAAAGCAGGGCAGTAAGGACAAGTTCACTCATCCCTTTTAATGCCAAGTCATTGCATTGCATCCTACTGTGTAGTGACAAACACACACATGCACTTACCGCGGCTCCTTTTTAAATGGGTGTGTAGTCTTAAACACTACATTCAAGTCCTGTTGTAGAATAGAACCCTTCCGTTTACCAGAGGGCTAAATTCTGTGTATTATTGGGGAGTGGTGGCTTAGAATCTGCGTATGTATCTTAATAGTTTTGTTAATCAAGAAAATGTTTCCAAAGAATATGTTACGTGTCGCTGATTGCATCAGTGAAAGGATCTCAACACACTGGCTTTTGTTTTAATTTAACAAATATCTAGCAATTTGCAAAGTGGATCTTTGACTGCATGCAGTGACAGCAGGACAGTTTGTCCGTGAGCAGACGGACGGAGACGTCACTGCCTGCTGTGGCTCGCTGCTCATCCACAACACCTCCCTGTTCTCTGTCTCCTTCCTCCCTTCTTCTCATAGATCGACTTGATCAAACAAAGGAGCAAACGGCATAAGCACACGAACGCAGAGGATGCACGGCGTGCTGTGAAAATCCAGCCCACCGGAGAAGTAATTCGACGTGACAACATCAGCCGAGGGCGTCAGATTATTCCTTTCCGGTTCAGATCAGCTCGCTTTCGAAGGAATCAAGCGCCATTGTGTGGTTGATACCGGTGGAATATTCTCCTCTTTGGAGACGATGCCGCTCTTTTCTGTTGTACTTAATCCCTTTAAACTATGTCTGGAACTAGTAGAATCCACAAATTATTGTATGAACAAACCAATGAATTACCTAAAGACGGATGTTTTTGCGGTGCCGTGCAGCCACCTGTAACTTGAGTCTCACTGACTCATTCCAGAAGCCCCAGGGACATCGATGTTTGAAGCAACGGGAATACTGACTCAGTCACTCTCGTCTTTCTCCTGTGTGTGTGTGTTTGTTTGTACACTCGGTATGCATTCAGCTCTCACCTGGTGCCACTGTGAATACGTTTTGTATGTGTGCAGTGTGGCCGTGAAATACTTTTGCCATTCATCAGACGAAGGCTGATTTTTTATTTTCATGAGTCGACACTAGGCGAACCTGATTATATTTACAGAGGAACCTTTATGAACTGTGGTGAGCGTGCTTTGACCGGCAATTACAGGCTGCACAGCAGCGCGCCCCAATGAAATCTCTCCTCAACTGCGTCAATAAACGTCGGGCGGCAAAGGAAGACAACGCGGGTCTTCAGATGAAACCCCCTCAACTGCCCTGTTTAGCATTGAGGAGCTCAACTTCTCCATTTCCAGAAAATGGATTTTGAAAGTTAACACGTTTAAGAATTGTATTGAGATCTTCAGGTCCCAACATGTTGTGTTTATTTTCTTTATTTTTTTTACTAGATGATGAACCTAAAAAAACCTTAATTCATACAGTTGTTATTTGATCCATTACACCCCCCTGTAAGTACACTTTTGCTTGGTCGAGACTTTTGAAGAGTGCTAAAGAGGTGTTTGCATTTTATTGACTTCACCCACATGAAGTCATGAGAGAATGATAAGAATGAAAAAGATAGACTGGCAAAAACAAGTTTAATCTCAACAAAACTCTAATATATTTCCTGATGACAGGACAAATCCACATTTTTGCCAAATTTCTTGGAATCATTCTAAAATGCTACGGTTAACCTGAAGTTAAATAAATAAAATTGCAACGTGTTGACATTTAAATATTGAGATGAGGGTTGCGGCACACCAACAAACCAAACACGCAGGTCACTTCTAGTATTTACCTTGTAGCACAGGTTATCACTCCGCCAAGATGTGAAACCTCGTTCTGTTTCTCCTCGACACTGAGGCTGCCTGTTCGCCTCTCTTCTGGCTTTTTTAATTAGAGGGTTCGATTAGAGAACGTTGACATGAGGGATAGACAAGTAGAAAAAAAAAAAAAAAATTATAAAGGGATTTGTCTGGTCTGAGGCTCATGCATGCAGAATCAGCTCGCGCTGCCTGGCTCTATCACTTGCAGATCAGTGTTTCCAATATCATAGTGTTATTAGCTCCGCTATCTTCCCCAACTGTGTGATAAAGGAGGATTGTGGGAGGTGCTGTCGCCAGTGAACCAAGGGGGAAAAAAACAGCATGATTCTCCTTAGCTTGGATCATTAGTGTGCTCTTTGCCTGGATGATAGATACCATTATGGAAGCTGATCCGTTGACACAAGGCCAGTTTTGGAGACTAAATAGTAGCTAAAAAACAGATGAATAAACACGCAACATCGTATTTTGCTGTTTATTAAAACTGTGCTCTTTGGTGAGGTTCCCCTCTCACTTGTCCACACTAATTAATCCTGCCAAATATGTGAGTTGGCTT
This sequence comes from Gasterosteus aculeatus, assembly GCF_964276395.1. Lineage (NCBI taxonomy): Eukaryota > Metazoa > Chordata > Actinopteri > Perciformes > Gasterosteidae > Gasterosteus > Gasterosteus aculeatus. The sequence continues at coordinate 13,302,186 of NC_135697.1, read as the reverse complement.
CTCAGCACGTTCCCATGTAAGTGTGAATATCATGGGGAATATTGATGAAAATGAAAGCAACCAGATCCTTTGGTTAAAAACGTGCTGTTTGTGAAATGACTCTCAGCATTACGGATTGTTGATGCTCACTTCCTGTACATGATGATAGATTATCTTTGCACTGCAACTTATAATGAAACTAAACGTGCCTTCGGTGCCAGGAAAAAACTAAATTCGACTTGGAGAGATGTGTTCTGTCTCTCTCTTTTTTTACCGTTTCTCCTTTGAGTTGCTACTGCTCACGTACTTGATCCCATTAGCAGAGCTTTAACTTTGACGGCTTTTTAATGTTTTTTTTGTCAGAGGTGAAAAAGGCATTTTCAGCCCTTTAATGCGCTATAAATAGTTGCATCAGAGCAAGACAGATGAAAAGTGTGTTACTAAGGGATTATTCTACCCTTTTCTCTCCAGGGAGGGGACGGGTGGATGTGCCATGGGCTGTACTAAAGCAAATACATTTAATTCCTTTTGTAGCATCCGTCCTTTTGCATGCAATGTGCTGACACGGTCTATCTTTGGACTCTCCTCTCAGTTCTCTTATTCCCCCTGTTCATTTCAACATTTAGCAGTTTCCATCCTTCATAACATTGTCCCCCTGCCAGCAGGATCTCTTTCTCCAGGATGATTAATTGGATTACTGGAAGCCATTCCATTCTATTCAGTCCCTCATTAATACTTCTAAAAACAGTGTAGATTGTGGTCTTACACATCACATACTGCCGTGCGGCTCTCTCTCGGGTTTCGAGGGAAAGTAAATAGAAGGGCGGCGCGGTGGTGTGGCGGTTAGCGCGGTTGCCTTGCAGCGGGAGGGTCCCAGGTTCAACGTCACCCAGCGGCCTTTCTGCGTCCAGTTTGCATGTCCTCACTGTCTGCGTGGGTTCTCTCCGCTTGCTCAGGCTTCCTCCCACGGTCCAAAGACACGCTGTGCTGGTTCAGGATGACTTGTGACTCTGAATTGCCCCGAAGGTGTGAGGTTGTTTGTCAGCCTGTCCAGTTTGTCTCTTGTCCCCTGCAAGCCTCCAAGGACAAGTGGTGCCGAAGATGAATGATCGATTTGCATTACAGCATGTTTTAAACAATTGAGGGACTGTTTTCTCTCAGTCCATTGGTCCTGGTTGTTCTTTTGCCCCCCCCGCCCCACCCTGCCCGTGCCATGTTGTTGGTTCCAACCCCTGGCCTGGTTAGGGCTCAGAAAGCCCACAGCAGATTAGCACCGGCTTTAGCCGTGGCCGTGACATCAAAGGTGCACGGGCGGGAGAGGGGAAAGGCAGGGGAGCAGAGACACAGGACAGCCAACACTGGCACTAATATGGACGGGGTGAGAGGAGGACGCTGAACAAGGCTGAGTAAAAGTTGTGCAGGATGACGAATCGCAGAACACGATGAGGAGGAGGGTTGGAGTGAATTAATAGGCACAGGGTACTCAGACCAGACAGTGGTTGAATAGTGTTTTAGCGGCTACATTTCATTTCTTGCTTTACCCTTCACAAGGGCCGCCCGATTAAATCATTCTCCTCTTCTTCCTCGGCGTCTGAGAATTGAACAATTGGTCACTTTTTTTTTTTTTTCACCATCTCACTGTAGTCGAGCCCTAACCATTGTGTACTACTGGCATATTAATCATTAACATGTTTTGCCCTGTGGGGTGTACAGTGGAATATTAACACTTTGCATAACTCATCCGAGTAAAACAATTCATTTTCAGAATTAAGCTGCCCCACAATACTCATCCTGTGGGAAAATCGGATCATTATAGACAAAAACCATATGCAAATTAGGAAATAGGTAATATGATATTTTGAAACTATTGCACTATTTAGGTGTAATTGCTACTAACTAAAATGTGCTCTTTATTTCGTGCCATATATATATATATATATCCTAACATACAAATGTCTTCAATGGCAAGATAGCAGTCAGTATTTGTCTTTTCATGATATGTTCAGAATTTTGGAAATATACTGACAGCAATGGCCTCTTTTCCAATCCATGAGAGTCTAAAGACTCTTGCTTGATCTTAATTTAAAACGATTGGTGTAAAATATAAAGCAATTTTGAATACTGAAATTAATTCACTAAATGGTTTGGAATACATCAAACGGAAGACAATACTGAATCCCCTGCTTCCCCTATAAATAAATAAGATGACACGGAAAACATGGGTAGTGGTTGATGGTTTGTTATAGCACTCACACTTCCCTGAGGCAGCCGTCCCTGAGCCAACCAGGCGTGTGTTCCCTAATTATCAAGCACACCCTGCTGCTGAGGGAGCTCCGTGGCAGATCCCACGACAGAGGAAGTGTGAAGATAAAGTCACACAGAAATGCATGCACCCCTGCGCACACCCACACACAGTAAATATTTTTAGTTAGAAGATATTTGGGTACTCATGGGCAGGCCATTAAAGTCACACCATGTATTTAACTGTAACTAATTGAGTCCACCGGGAATGTTTGTCGTTGTTGAGCTTTATTTCATGTGCCAAGAAAGAAAGACAGAACTTGTACGTTCATGCATTTGATATAATGGCCTTTTTTCTTCACTTCAGGGGTTTTATCAACAAAACACTGTGGTCATTTAAAGTCTTCATCTGCCCTGTAGAACCCAACACGCTCAACAACAAATGGGCAACTTTGGATGCTTTCGGTTTGTGTACTATATCCGTAAAGTTGTGTTCAAAAGAGCAATTTTACACATGAATACTCAAATAGTAGTCGGTTATTCCTGCAGAGTAGCTGGGATTCAGAGAACTATCGATGCTCTGCAATGATTCAAGCCAATTTGGTTCAGCTTCGGTTCACACAACCGACCATTATAATTTCATCAGCTGCATCTGTCTGTCTCTCTCTCTGGAGTGTCCTGGTGGTCCAGCCCTCTCCTCCGTGGAATTTGATTTGAGATTTGAGCTTTTCCAACTACCCCTCTCACGGAAAGGACATGACTCACTAGCGCCTGCACACATAACACTGCTGGTTGGAATTTCTATGATGACATGGATCAATAAGTAACATGTCTCGCTTTATGATTTCAAACTAGTCCGTCTATAACTTAGGAGGCAAGTTTACATGTAGGTGCACTGATTCTTTTTTCCAGTGTGCACGCAACTACAACCCTGGTCTGTTTCCATTTTTCCCTCCATTTCAAGCCACAGGAAATATTGAGATGTTATTTCAATCACGCTTAATAACAACCATTAGATTACAATGAATTGTCAATACATTCCATGGATTCAGATCCTAACACATTTCCTTTGAAAAGCTTGAAAAATTGAAAATGAATGTCTGGTTGAATGTCATAATTTAGAGGTAAGATCGGTTATGGTTCAAACAGTGTAAAGACTCATGTCTTTTTTTAAATTTTTTATTATTAGCTTTGCTCAAACAAACAAGCTGGCATTGCCAGATTGTTATGTTTAAATGCCATCTGTCCAAACGAAACTGAATCTGAAATACAACTTCAATAACATGAAATTTCCCTGAGCATTCGGTCCATTTGATGTCCCAAGTAAAGGTTGTGGGAGTTTACCTTAAATGACTTTGACCGGATGGCGGAGCCAGGCAAGGCTCTGTGACTCAGAATATCTGCATACAGTGCTTCAGCCTGTGTGACTGTGCGACCGTAGGCTCTGTGTCTGTCAGGAAAGACTGATGCTGATTGACAGCTTACACAAGGTCTCTGTCACAGCCACTGTAATCACATCCACCATGGAAAGGCTGAGGCACACGCAGTCTTTGATGCACTCGTGGCCTAGAGGTATCAAGGACATGAAAGATATTGATATGGGGGGAACTCAAGTGTGCTGTTCCGTGGGCGTGTTTTCATAGAAGCTTCTGTATCTTTTTTTTCCACAAATAAGGTTTTCTGGTCTGTTTTTGAAAGGACATATGAAAATGTTTTTTGTTCATGCAGACTTCGCTGTCGAGGAATCACACAATGCACATATTTGCATTATTACTGATCGATGGATGATCAATCATCCACATCAAACGTTCTTATAGCTGAAATAAAATATCCTTTAGGTCAGAAGATCAGAATAACTATTTTGGAGAAGATCCTTTTGTCTCTCAAAAGTAACAATAGACAAGTTCAGGTTCTGTAGAAATATACGTCATATATATTTGGCAAAAAACAGGCTAACTACTAGATATTTGATTCACATTCAGCATAAGCTGATAAATAGCATATGTACAGTATGTATCATGCAACTATAGTTCTTTCCAAGTGCATTTAGTAAATATATATTTAATTGGCGGAATTACACAGAAAAGTGATTTCCTTCCACTAAAAGCCGCTCCATCCGTTCACCCGCCCAACCCATTCGATTCCTTTTAAGTACTTCCTTTTTGATTCCTTTTAAGTCCTTCTTGGGGCGACAATGTTAACGAGCGAGAAATTGGTGACAGCCACCACTGGGCTGCCATTAGGCTACTCGTGTCCCAATTAACTAACGATACTGCTGTCATCCTCATAAAGTAGCCATACCCTTTTAATCTTTGATGTTGAAATCAAAATCAATTATTGTGCGCTTGGAGTATGTTGATAGGGGCTAATAAAACAAAACTAATAAAGTTTGTTTGTTTGGCAGATGAGCGCTGCGACGACTTAAAAGCTTACTGTAAAAATGTTGAGAGTTGAGAGTTGGTTTAGAACATCTGTGCTTCTTTGAATGCATCATGCATGTCTATACATGCAGCACATGTGTGTATAGATAAATGGTAACAATGGTGTAGCTTTGTGTAGGGTAGGAGAGTGGAGTTTGCAACTGCGAACTTCGAAAAAGCCATTCATAACATTGCAACTAAATCCGAGAACAGCAGCATTCAATACCGTGCGGTACCGCATACAACCAGTGATTCATGGCTGGGTACATAATGTAAGTCCTAAAAAACAAAACTGGAAAAACAGCCCTACACCCAACCGAGTACAAATGTAGTACCACAGTACAAAGTACCACAACTGAATCTAAGTTGAGCCTTGCGTTGTGAATTTGATCAGATGGTGAGCTAAATGTGTCCTTTGGTTGCACATTCTTTGATTGAGGAAAGTTGGACGCGTTGTTCTACACCAGAAATATCTCATCTTTCATGAGAAAGAAATGGACTTTCTTGCTACGTTCGGTTGGACGAAGGACGGTAGGCAGCATGTTGATGACACACACACACACACATGTGTTGTTGAGAGCCACTGTCTCTTTCTCAGTCTCATTTCTACTTTGAGTAGCATGGACTCTGTTTGGATGACACAGAAAGGAAAAAGCCAGCACCCCCTTCGCCCCCCTCCCTCCAGTGTGCGCACCTCACTTCACTCTTCCTCCTACTTGCATGGCGGCGTGGCAGGCTCTCTTCCATCTGGCAGACACGCTGTTGATTAATGCGTTCATAATCACCACAGACACCAGGAAAGGTGATTAATATTAGTCATTTAACATAATTAGACCCTCCACAGAGAGTGTTTGTCTAAGTGCATTTGTGTGCCTTCCTGACCAAACAGGATGGCAGCAGCTCATGAAAGCATCACATGACCTGCTCCAGGCTGAGCTCCCCCCCCTCCTCCCTCAGTAGAAAATGACCATCCAGGTCATCCAGGAAGAGTTTCAGATATTTAGGGCCTTCCGCCAGGCTAAACTGCACAGACAAATAAACGTTAACATTAAGCTCAAGAGAAGATCTATTAACATTGGGAACGGTGTGAAATAAAATAACGCATACACTTATAAAATACATTGATTAATGATTAAAACCTTCAAAGCTGAATAAAGTATATCACCACACAAGGCTATATGAGTCCATGTTATCTGCATGGAACGGTTTTACACTGGAGGACCAATAAAGGCTATTCGAAGAGGAGATCAGTTGACTATCTATAATGGAAGTTAACTTGGCCCACTTCCACTTTGCCCACATACGTTACAGGCTGTTTTGTAGTTCAGTGTGACACGTTGATGGAGGATAGAGGAATAATGCATTGAAAAGATTGAGACCAAAAAAAAACAACCTAAAATGAGCTGATGTCAGCCGTGAAAATGGGTTTTCATCATTCTGTTATATTGTCTGAAATTCTCTTTACGTCCCATCTGCTGCAGACAACAACTTAAAAATGCACTCATTGCGTGTCACCGGAGTCATCCGCAAGCAGCTACCTTGGCACTTTGTGTGCTTTTAGATAACTTTGGTCTGGCTTTGGAGCAATTTCCTTATGGGGCGGGCTGTCAGTGTTGCTGACTTTCCCGCTAGGCTCTTGAACTTAATCTGCCTCACTAAACTGTACATGGTAATTAATCCCTCATGATGCCTTTTTCTTTTATAATACTACATTTCATAGAACATCTCTGGACTTTTGTTATCTACACATACATACTATACTCATACATCCATTTGTGTTAATTCTTGTTTATAGACAAATGCGGAGGAGCACCTGCCTGCATATGAATCTGTCTTCTATATACTTTTTTTTTAACCTTCCGATATCCCCATGAACTGCTCTGGAAGACTGTCAACAAAAGCTCACACGTCTGTCACCTCCTAGCTCTCAATAGGTGTTTGAACACTTTCAATTCACCATCTCACTCTCTGCAGGGCCAGCCATCTGGTTTTTGGGATTAGCATTTTTCTTTCTCTCTGCACAGATCAGTCTCATCAAATGCAAGCAATCTGTCCCCCGACTGTCTGAAAGTGTACATATATTTTACACTAAATCGTTCACAGTGCACAGCTCTTGCAACCATTTTGTTTCTCCTCTACCTCTTCACGTCTTTCTTTTCTTCTGATTCTCGTGTTTGAGAAAAGAAAAAAAGACGCAGCAAGTGATACGGCAAATCGCGTCCTCTCGGATTGTATGTTGTCCCAAAAGTAGGCATGCAGCAGTAGATTGACACAGAGGGAGGGATCACAGGGAGCGCTGTCAAAGTGAGAGCGAATGCTAATCTAAACAAAATGAAGTGTGAAAGCCAGACAAAGGGCCAGTGAACACAGCGGTGAAATCAAGGCCTTCCATATCATTTTTGCATCACGTACTTCTCAGGTCACGCATTGGGTCGAATCTTTGAACGGGTTCACAATAAAACGGCATCGGCAGCGACCCTGAAACTAATGAGAAAGAAGAAGACAACAGCAGGGACAATACCGAACTGGAATATAGTGGCTGTGGTTATCTGACAACCAACTGAAGTTCTTTTCTTCATAGAGTCCCAGAGATGTATGAACGCGCTGTGGCATAGACAGATGTGGAATGAGCAATGCCACAAGGGACAGATGAGCCTGTGTGAGATGAGGCGGGACCAACTGGGACAACACATGTCCGTCAGGGGTTCAGCCTCCGTTCTTTTCCAGCTTGTCGGAGGAGCTCATTACCACGTGCAAGAGACATACATTCCAAACATTCTCCTCAGCTGAAGCTAGAGTCTAAATAGGCGTTATCACACAATGGGGAGGGGTAAATATAAATTAGAAAACCATGGATTAATTAGTGGAGGACATTTGACATTGTGTGGCTTTCAACATTACTGTGTCACCAGGACTGAAGTGATTAATGTACGTAGTTACCATCAAAGACTGTTGAATAAGAGTTGGCTTTTAGTGAATAAGGATTTGCTAAGGAGTTAGTCGAGTGGTTATTTAATGAGGGGAAAACATGTGTATGCAGCCAAGGTGTGTAGCTACTGGCATGTAGCCGCTGTGTCTGTTATGTAGGATGAAACTCAAAGGCAAGTTGTTTTTTAATAAAACTATCAGCATGCACGACCGCAAGCACAAACCTCAAACGGAAGAGTGATCAGCTATTGGTGACTATTGGATATTGCATTTGAAATGTAGTGTGGTAAAAAGCCCTCCTTGTCAGTAATCCGTCGCTTGTCGATTCCCCACACTTGTCTTCTGCTGATTTGAGCAGGCTGTTGTGTGATTATTTTGTGAAAAAAGCTCAAATTAAATAGTAACTTGATTCCAAAAATATATTTTCAAAATAAATATTTCAATTGCTGCATTTTATTTGGATTTTAATGGCTGTTAATTACTTTGTATATTTTTTCCACTTTATCAGTTAAACTCTATGTCGACTCTTTTTTTTACCGTACCACCCTTTAATATGTGGGAGCCTTGGGGCTTATTGTTTAAAAGGGAAAATTCTGACACTGCACTATTCAGTGCCTTCATTATAAAAAGTGCACAGGGGCAGATTGTACAGCAACAGAGGTTTATAAGCCATTTAGCTTTATGAATGCCAGTAAGTTGCCGTAATGGCTTCCGGTTAAATCATGCATGCGTATACAGACCTTATGAACCTCAAAAAAAAAAAAAAAAAATTTAAATTGCCAAATACCTTTTGACATTTCTTCAAACCAAAAGTAGCCATTTAAGGTAAGTAAATGTAAAATATTTTGGGTTTTATTTTTGAGGGAAAACTCATTTGAAAGCACGAAAACAGCAGGTCTGAAGTATTACCCCACCCCCCTCTAACATGACAAACTATCAGTAACTGTTGCCATAGAAACAATAGACCCCTACCTCAGTCCTGGCATCAGTCAAGCGATCCCAGCTACCGACAACCTGGCATAATGTCTATGAACTCACACACATTTCCTAAAAACAAGCCAAGTAGCCTACACCAACCCGTGGATGCTTCTCTCATGATATAACAACTGAGCTCTTTCAAGATGCCCTGGTACCAGGGGGGGGGGATGCAATGTACCGGCTGTGATTGGGGGATTTGACAGTGTTGCCAGGTTCAATATCATTAGCACTGTTTCACCTGTCTGCTCGCAACCTGCGTCATAGACACACTTGGAAAAACAAAGAGCTCAAACACACAAAACCACAAAGAGGTAGATAGACGCGAAAATGGGGAGCGAGAGAGAGAGAGAGAGAGAGAGAGAGAGGATCTGTCCAGCGAAGCATAGCTGTCCACCTAACGAGACTGATTTTAAATCTTCAGTTCTTAATAATATTGCAACAAATTAAATTAAGCTTTGGACTTTGACAATTTCCTTTACAATGGTTGCAAATATATATTTTTAATGTTAAAAAGCATTCAAGGTGTTAAAAGCAGGTACAATCAACTCATGTGGCGGATCACCACCAAAATAATGAGTAAAATAACCAAAAACACTATAATATAACTAGTTGAACATTGTTCTGGAGTCCGATTGATTCAGTAAGCTGTGATAGATGTAGAATGTATTTCAGAACCATACCTTCCAAATGCAGTCACCGTGCGTTTTGACCTTGGGCGTGATTTGTTTAAATAATGTTCTCTGTGCATATCTCCTCAAACCTCCTGTAAAAGATAAGGAAGATGCCCTTGGAGACTGCCCGAGGATATTACAGGCATTTGTTTACTGTTGTTTTATAAACCCGGGGGGAGGGCTCAATTATCACTGCCGCTTTTAAGAGTGACCTTGGCAACTCATTAGTTTCCCTCCCGTTAACCGCTGTTCCAATACGGCCTGCAGGCGATTACACCCATCGAGGTGCCACATACTCATTTTTTAGATGAATGGAGTGATTGATGCCGTGTGTGTTTGGTTTTTGGGGTGTGTGCACCACGACCTTGCTAGGTGATGATGGCAAAGTGTCATTTGAGCCTCTGAGGTCTGAGAGAAATCCAACAGTAGGGTAGAAATGGGGAGAAGACGTTATCTGGATTTGTCTTACGCTCCATCTTAGTCCAACAATTGTGTTGGTCACTTTTTTTGAATAATCAAAGTCATTAGGTGCTCTATCGTTTCCTCCTCAGCATTGTTCCACAGTCCATTCATTGGCAGTTAAGTCCTATTACTTTGCTCTCAGTGACTTTGCCTACACCTACCTTGACTTTTTTTAAGAAGAGCAATAAATCACAGTGACACTGGAATCAATTGCAGAACGAGTGGCACTAAATTCTTTACTTCCATGAAGTGAGCTGCTTTAGTTTATGATTCTGCCTCAGTTCCTCTGCTTGTCCATGTGCCTTTTGGGCTGTTTTCAGATTATCTCAGAAAGTCACTTTGAAGTTAACTACCAACTGGGCTACTCATTGATGTGAGGGGTATATACTTTTTTTAAAAATGATATATTAACTTTTGCTATGCCAGCTGTTTGAGACAGCAGTTTATTCTACAGGTCTCTTGGGACCGATGTTCCATACATTTGTGGAATTAGGGTTGAGTTCATGGAAGCAGAACCGCTAAATGGTGGATGAATTCTTTGGGCCACATACTTAAATGTGGTTAAGTTATTTCGGAGTTTCATTTCAATTTAATGCCTTGGCATAAGCAGTGTGGATTATACTTGAGTCTACTCACATATTTGAAATATATCTAATTAAAGCAAAATTGAAGCTTTTTCTGATTTACGGGTAATTCATTCAATTTTAAATCAATATTCAGAGTTTGAAGCTGGGTTCTTTTTAGTCTTTTTACTGGTAAATTCTAACTTTGAAAAAGGTTTTGATTGGTCAGACGTGTGCCGCTCTGCCTACCAAACATTGCTCTTTGGTGGAAAAACAACTTAATGGTCTTCTTCTTGACTTTGATGAAGAGAACTCAAGTTGGTATTGAGGAGGAAATGTGTTAGGGATGATTAGTTATGAATGCCACGCATTTGAGAGGGTCAAATGGCAATCTTACCAACAGAGTTATCCCTAAGCCTGAGGTGTGTTTCTACCTTCTACTTTATCTTTAAAATGACTCACAAAAGTGCATTTGTAGGAAGCTTCAAAATAGGCTTGAAGAAATGTTGACGGCCGTTTTGTTGTTCTTCCCGAAAGGAAATTCCGTCCAATCATTGTCCATATCATGTGTTCTGTGAGGGCAGAAAATGAGTTTGTGGGAAGAGGAAGAAAAGAATCCCTCAGAATATTTAACAAGCCTTTCTGATGGGGCCAGAGGTCTTCCCATGAATAATACATGAGGGCTGAGAGAGGATGAGGAACAGACATTTTGACACTGTTGGACCAAGGCTTCCAAGGGGAAAGTGAACATGCCGGCTCTGCTGGGTGAGCGGTTTTACTGGCTCGGCCAGTGGAGCTTTTCACCACCTCTGCAGGGCTTTCTTATCGTCCACAGACCCGTGAGACATTACTGCACTCCTAATGCATTGGCCTTAACTTCAAGTTTGAGGTTGATGGTTTTTACTGCCTGGCTGGTTGCTTTGAAGAAATGAATAACCGGTGTTGAGGGTTCCCTGTTGTTTGCCTCTGTTGATTCATTTAAACCCCTTTTGTATGTTCGGTGTTACACAAAGATACATCTGAAGGTCACATGTACAGCTCCGCGGCCTCAGATTTAATATTGGCTTTCTGGCATCTGGGAATGATGTGGTGAGAGAGAGAGAGAGAGAGAGAGAGAGAGAGAGTCTAAGGGAATATCACCAAGAGTCAGAATGAGAAATATTTGATTGATATTTGCGCTCATGCTTGTAAATGTGAATGTTTGGGTAGTTGTGGCCTTTCAGCCTGCATGAACATCTGGATGGACTGGCCTGTGCTATAATTCATAAAGCCTCATTAAAATGCTAAAAGTTTTGGCTTTAAAGTCACTGTGACACTCCCCGCCCCCTCCCCGGTCTGCTGTAAGCAACAGGACCTGCATACTGATCAGAACTCTGATTGATCTACGTAAGTGGCTGCAATTAAACAGAAGTTACCCAACGCATGCATGCAACTACACACACACACATGAACACACACGTGTGGTCATCTCATGCTACATGTCGATGCATTCATTGTTAAGCATTTGATCCTAATGTGGAGCTAGTCCCCTTTGACACGTTCACTCCGCCCATCACTGATTATGCATTGGATAATGTGACACCTTCGCCCCTCGAACAGACAAAAGGTGACATTAAACGATGAATATAAAGCAGTAGAAAGGACCCTTTCCACCGGTAAGGGTTGGTGAATTGCGTGATGGCTGCAACCTTTGTTGCAGACTCCTGAAAGGCATTAACAATGCAGTGAGTCACACCTCATCCGTATGGGAAGTATCTCTATGCCTGTGTTGCTTGAGTGTATTCTGACTGGTCGTGTGTACTCTCTCAATGCTAACATGTCAAGCTAATTTGTCTTCAAATACGTTGACATTGAATGTTGCCTAAGACGTTGTGTTACAGTTACACCATTCCAGGTCTTTTATGAACGCTGATACTGTGCATTGGACACGAAAGAGCTGCATGAGGTGTTTGACAGAAAGCTCTTGGGGGTCAGTGTTCTCAGTTTAGAGCACCACTGGCAGTCTATTTCACCTTGCCTTTCCCAAAATACATTTCTTGGTCTGTCATCAAAAGTCTGACTCAGACTAAGAGCTCTGGGGCCTGGAAATGGAAACTGATTTACTGCTGCACTCTCAAGACAATTCCGCATAAAATGTAATATGGTCAGCCGGACGGAGAGAGAGCGCGATAGGGTGAGCTGAACTACAGAGGTGGCCTCAACACCCTTCAGTAGACCTCCATCAGCCAGCTCAGGACTTTTTCTGTTGCTCCCACATGGTCAAGCTTACACCAAATCGTTACATATTTTCAGCAAAAGAGGAAGCGGACAGTGAAATGGTAAAAGGCAAAGGGGACCCGAGGTCAGAGGGATAGTTATGGTGTTCCGTTCGTCCTTCATCCTACATGTATTAATCTCTTAATCCGTAATAGCATACACATCAGTTCCTCAGACTCTGCCATTTACAATGTCAGTCTTTAGCTCACAAGTTAACGGAAGACGATTCACGCTCATATTGCCCTTTAATTAAAATGGATATTTGGATTTGCCCCCCTCTCGCCCCTTGACTCCAGTCCCCCCCACCCCCTCCCCCTCCCGCGACTCTGTACGACGGATAAGCAGTTTGAAGATGGATGGATGTGCATTCAAATCCTGGCTGTGGTATTTTGAGGCCCTTTTATGTGCCGTGTTGCATCATGTAATCCATTGGTGTAAGATTTAGTGCCCGGGACTGTGTGAGCTGTCACAGGACCCGGCTACGCACTTGGAGCCAGATGATGGGCCACCCAAAATGCCCCCCTCAATACTTAATCTCGGCGTGATGAAACATCTCCTGAGGCATGCTGTTCCTCTTTATCATTCTCACCTGCTGTTGTAAATCAAGGTCGGCGTTTTACAACGTGGATTCACATTTCTGTCTGATTTTTCGTTGTGTCATGCAGCCCGAAGGAACAAATAATCTGATCAGACGAGTAATTTAATTATGCCCACATATAAAAAAAGGAGAAGAAGATGGAATGCCTTGTTTACTCTGTTTTCCCATTCAGTATGATTCAGATGGGGGGTCAAGCTGTAAGTCACGGGGAGTTGAAGAATGTTCAGTGAAGGAAATTACAAAAAAGTTGTATCACAAAGTTTAATCAGAAATACACTATTAAAAATGTAACCTGTGTACTTGGAAATTATGTCATACGGCATATAAGGTACATAATGTATGTTATTTTCATTATTGTTTATATATAACAGTATTGATTGTTGTTGATTTTTTATTTTAAGTATGTACCTTTAAATAGGGAGAAATACATGACTCATTCCCGGATGTCAAATCAAATCACTGACATTTTGAAATACCATCTCTCTTTGTCTCAATGCTGCATTGCGATTTCTCCGGCATGTAGCCAAAAACTCTTTTTGTTTTCACCTCCAGTCCATCAGGTGAGATCATGTTTAGCTTGAATAATAACCGACTTTGAAGCCCACCTGCAGCAATAGTTTACCTTGCAAACAAGCGGTGCTGTTTTCTTTACAAGCAATGCCAAGTATGTCTACATCTAGACACCCACATGCTTTCCATTATCCCAAGAGAGCTCTACTGAATAGTCACATATCACAACCAAATACCCTCACTGGGCCGAGCATCTCCCCACATCAATGGGAGCTGGTCAGAGGTGAACCTCAGTGCAGGTCTACTCTCACAGGGTGGAGCAGATATGTCGGTTGGGGATGTAAGGTGGAACAAGTTGGGGGAAATGCAATTTACAAATGGACCATTGGAAGTAATTCACACCCTTGTGGGAGTGTGTGCCCAAGGATATGGGTGCATGTACTGTATGCGTGGGAATGAGTGTGTGTGTGTGTCAAGATAAAAGATGATTCCGAAATGGCTTCGGCTTTAACAACTGAATAAGTGGCTGGTAAGGAACATACCTCATTTACATACAGATCAGGAGGCACTATAAGTGTGTGTGTGTGTGTGAAATATAATACTATTACTTTATCGAAGCAGTAAAAGGACTGTCCTCTCTCTCTCTCTAAATGCCACCAATGATCTTTCCTCTCCCATTTTTTTATTGGGCCACAGTTTGGTTAAGAGCCATTAACGTAATAGTGTGTCTTTAGTACTAAACCTTCCTTTTATTGGATCTTTAATGTGTAACATTTTAACATCTCTGAGACTAGGCCACAGTCATTTCCAAACATTAGTATAATTACCATAAACAAACTCGGCATACCACAATCACCAGCATTGTCATGCTTAATTAATAAAGCAGTGTTATATGAAGGAACTTGGGTACACGTTGTGTACGGAGGCTTCCTCTGAGTGTTTAGACTGACACTGCATGTAGGACCGTGTTGTTTAACCTTTAACCAACCTTTAACCAACATTTTAAGATGCTATTAAATACGATTGATAACCAAATGCACTCTTTTCCCCATGTCTGTGTCTACAGGTTCACTGGCCCTAACCTCCCCTCACCCATCATCAGCAGCAAGAATTGGCTCCGGCTTCACTTTACCTCAGATGGCAACCACAAGTTGAGAGGTTTCAGCGCCCAGTACCAAGGTGAGATGAAGACAGGTTTTGATGCCTTTCACCAAGGCAACAGCGAAACAATGCTGTGTTTGTATTATATCTATGTATTCTTGGTCATCTGAAGAGAGCTTTTCATGGTCGTTTTTCACTAACTCTCCCATCATGAGATATCCGCATCAAGTGCCTAACATGTATCTCATGAAATAAGGAAGGAAAGGCAGGAAAATTGATTAGTTCATCTAGAATAAAGGTGATCTCCAAGGACCTCACCTCCAGCCTACGCTGGAAACCTTAGAGTCAATGGGACAAGAACAAAAACCGAGAGAAATAAGAAAGACAAGGAGAGACAGGAGGATTTTTACCAGGTTTACAGGTTACATTTTGGATAAACATATTAAGAAGACCAGAGAGAACCTGGAGGCTAATACTTTAATTGGATTAAGCACTCTTGCAGCCTCCGTCTCCTCACAGACTTTTTCCTCATGACAGTTCCCATGATTCATGCAACTACGGAGTAATGTAGACTGCTGGCTCTGTTTATTTTATTTTATTCTTTAATGTCCTTCCTTTTGTGCGGCACAAGAAACAGCCACACTGCATCAAACCTTCCCTCGAAACACATCCGAAAAAAGTTTTCTATTGGGTGTTTTTTCGAGAAGAATAATGAACAGAATGTGGCGCAGGGGGTAGAGCGGGTGCGCTGGGAACTGCAAGGTTGGTGGTTCGAGTTCTGGCTGCCCCCTGTCTCAAGTTGAAGTGTCCCTGAGCAAGACACCAAACCCCTAATTGCTCCCCAGGCTAAAATGTGAAAACAGCCATGGGTTTAAAGTGTAATGTTAGTCGCTTTGGATAAAAGCGTCAGCTAAATGACCTGTAATGTAACATACTTTTTGACACATGACTTGGATTGGCATTGAAATGGAAAACCATTAAAGTAAAGAATAAAAGGTATTCATGCCAAATAAGTTAGCTTCTGTCTTTGCAAACTACAAAAGTATTTCAAAAGGATCCTGTACATTGATGAGCTCTCTTCTTCTATGTAAACTAAATGTAGAATTGTCATTGACTAAAATGACAAATCTGCAGTATGCTATAGTGTATGGTGTATTCAATGGTGTGTGGAACATTTTACATTATATATTGTATCTGCTGCAAACAAGAGGCAGTCCTGAAACGTGATTCTGCTCTTTGCTTTTTTATCTTCCACAGTGAAGAAGATGACTGAGCTAAAGTCTCGAGGTGTGAAGATGTTGCCTAGCAAAGACAACCACCACAAGATCTCAGTGTGTAAGTAGAGAACCGTAACTGTCAAATTGCAAAATCTTTCCCTGTCCCTCTTCTGCTCACCGCTTATTGTCCCATTCAGCTTTATTGGAACATCTCTAACGTCAACAATTTGACAGAGATAAGTCACCTGACTAGAGTGGGGGATGCCAAGACACGCTTTTCAGACAAAAAAAAAGATGCTTTCATGTTAATCCTGCATCAAAGTCGATTACAATTATGTTTATGCACTTCTACCTTTAACTTTATTTTTTGCTTTTAATACCTACATCTCTTCTATTTTCCTTTCATTTGCATTGCTTTTAATGCATTTTATTTTCCCTGCATAATTTGTCTGCCTGTTGCCACAGAATAAAAAATACAGACATTGTGGAAAATGTTTTATTACTTTGAGGTTATTACCCCCTGCATCCAAAATATCATTTTAGTCTTTCTAAATGCATCAACATTTAAACTGGAAACATGCAAATTTCGCCCCACTGAAAAGGTAGACTTAATTCCTGCAACCACTTCACTTTCTACTACTATATTCAAATATTGATTTAGCATTTAACAATCAACAAGTTTTTTTAATAATAAGACGAAACGCAGTATCTGCTATGACTGTATGACAAAGCTTGGCGGGCAAAGTCCCACATTCCACAGTTAGTGAACACAACAGTGAGTCTCGTTTTTTTAGTTTTTAATCCCCTCTGCTCATCCCAATTAGCCTTGTTTAAAATGCATTGGTATCTTGCCTCACAATGGGATCTTGGCGAATGAGCAGGTGTCACATTGGTTTGGCTCTGCCGACCTCTGACCCCTCCCAGTCAGTCAGATGGGTTCTCTGGGTTGGCCAAGTTTATTTGACCCCTCCTGGCAGTCTGCCTTTCGCTGTTTTGCACCCAGTGACACGAATAAACTGAGCACCACCAGGAACCGTAAAGGTGAATGACGAATGAACCCATGTGCTCAGAGTGAGAGCACCATGCATATCAATGAATCAAAATGAATACCAATGTTCTTTAAAATAATATATATATATATATATATATATATATATATATATATATATATATATATATATATATATTTGTATTAGTTTTGTTTGTGTTTTTATGGGAACAATGGTTGTTGCATTGATAAACAACAATACAGCCAACATGTGGTGTCAATATTTCCCCCCATTATTCATAACGGATGGGTGAGTGTAGTGCAACAATCTTTTAAAAGTGCATGGTCATCTTCATATCAATGGAAATCTTCCCGAAATGCATCAAAATGGAACATTTTCCGAACATTTTTTTTTAGACTCTCTTTTGTTGGACAATCTGTAATCTAATTTTCTCTCTGTATTCTCCAATTAGTGTCTCAGATGGGTGTCGCGCAGGGACACAACATGTGTCCAGACCCAGGGATCCCTGATCGAGGAAAAAGAAAAGGCACCGACTTTAGGTAAAACATTAAGCTGAGAATGTTTTCAGGACCAATTAATTCAATGACAATTGTCACAATGGGCAGATAGATTATTCATTTTGTTACAAAAGATGGTAATCAGGTTTGTAAGAATTGCTTTCCTTTAAAACAAGTGATGACCTTATTAAGCTAAAATAACTAACTGGTGACTTTTTTTCTGGTCTCATTATAGATATTTTTCTGATGTTTTAATGGAACTTTAGTCGTATTTCTTTAAATATGTCTCTTTAACAAAAGGTTTTGAGTTTTCTAATTTAATGATTGAGGTCCTAGTTGGTAGTGCTCTGTGAAAGTTTGTTAGAATTTTTGTTCTTCACTTGCATCTTCGGTTGATTTATCTTGAGTTTAATTAGTTCCGTTTCCAGTTTCTCTGGGAAGTAGAGAAGAAAACTTAGCTGCTGCAATAATTGGACAACGTTCATTGGTCAATGACATCGGAATGACCAATATTTTAAGGCAAATTATTATTATATTAGCTAATTAATTCCCAAAACTTAACTTTGTTCACAGTTGAGATTGAATCAACAGTGAGCTGGGAGTAAACTCAGTGACTGGGTCTTGAAATGGGTCTTCTCGAGGATACAGCACATTACCCAATGGAATGCCCCATAAAGCCGCTGCACGCAGACCAGATTCAGAGAAAGCTACACTAAAACCAATACCCCACCGTTAGAGCCGCTGCACACTAATAGGCTGCTTCCGTGGCATGGTCATAGTACCACGGGATGGGACTATGGACTTTCCCCAGCCAGCCTTTGTCTCCATCAGTGGTCAACTGTAACACAGACAAATGGGGAACATCTGCCTCCCACAATGCACTTTTGTAAATCACACCCTGGGAAAAATATTAACGTCTTAAGCTCTCTTAAGCACTCACTGCTGAAATGTGATTTTCCACAGGCGTGTTTGTGATGCCGATGTGTTTCCCCTGTGTGTAATCTGAATGCAGGCGAGGAGCCACGGTGCATTTCTCCTG
The DNA here is from genome assembly GCF_964276395.1 of Gasterosteus aculeatus. NCBI lineage: Eukaryota > Metazoa > Chordata > Actinopteri > Perciformes > Gasterosteidae > Gasterosteus > Gasterosteus aculeatus. The sequence goes on along the minus strand of NC_135697.1, from coordinate 13,283,716 downwards.
CGACGAGGGTTATGAACTGCAGGGCTCCAAGAGCATCAGCTGCCTCAGAGTGACAGACAGCTACGTAGGCTGGAGTGACGATCGGCCCATATGCAGAGGTGAGGGTCGACGTGTGGGCTGTCCATCTGTGCAGTGTGTGTAATGGTGATTACATAATGATGAAATAACTCACAAATATATTTCCATAGTTTTTGTGTTTGCTGTGCATATTAATGATTCTATTGTGACTGCCCTGAGTTTGACCTCTGTTAAGTCAAGCTGGTATAGTGCTGCCCTTCAGTCATATCTCCCTCACATCTTACCGTTTTGGGACAGCGAGGAATAGTGGTCATACTCCCTGTGTGGTGTTCCCATTGCAGTTTTCAGCCTCAGTCAACCGAATTAATCTGAGTTAATTTGATTTTTGACTTTTTCAGTGTTGAATAATTGGTTAAATTGATTGTTATCTGACCTGTAAAGCATATTCGTTGAAGCGGGACTTAAATTGTCAGGTGTTACGTTTCACTTTATCCATCCAAATGCAGGTAATAATCAGTGTATTATTACTCCAAATTAATCTTGAAATTACAAAATGCTTAATCATAAGTCTATATGTATAAAGTAATGACTCCGACACTTCTCAGCCTTCTCGGCTCCTAATCGGGCTGTAAACAGCAAGCAACCCTAGTTAGATGTGTTCACCCTAAATCTAACCATCTCACCGATGCCTAAACCTAACCAATTCGACTAACTAAGGCAAAGAGCACCAGCCAATCAGAAGCAAGCCTTTGCTATAGCAGGATTTGCCCATTAGAGCCCTTAAACACCTTAATCTCTGATGATGAAAAGGTCTACTCTAATCACCTGCAGTATCCTCTTTGGGTTCACATACAGGACATTGATGTTACTCTTCTTCACTCAATGTATCAATCCTGCTTCCCACAACTTGCTCTATTAATTTCTTTTGTCTCTCATTTTTTCTCGTTCTACTATCCTCATTTAACTTTCGGTACTGGGCCTTTGTTCTGCTTCAAAGAAGGTGTTCAAAATGACTCAGGAATAATAGAAGCTAACTAAATTAGCATTAGTCATCATTACATTTGACATTATCATCATGAGGGAAGTAAAAAGATATATAATCTCTGGCTGCAGATGCATTGACCTGACATTAAATTGACTGTTCTCTGTGTGTTCATGTTGCTGATACACTTTAAAGCCTATCACTGATCACATATGGTGTGGGATTATCTAGCACAATGGTAAAAAAAAAGAAAATGGGATTGGATATGAAAGTTCCAGCGGACATCCTCTGTGCCTCATTGTTTTCATTAAGGTCACCCTAACTGTCAGCACAGCTCAGGTTAATTACTTTATTGTCCCTTAAAGGCTGCCAACGTTCTTTTAACATTTTAACAAGCGTGTTAGTGGGAAGGGCTGGAGTATGGAGACACTGAGTGGGACTTAAATAGCCGTACGACTCATGAATTTGTGGTAGGTGGTTCTTTCAAATAGTTTCACGTTATCCCAAAACACACACTCACTCGTTTCCCTTTAAGTTCTCACTTGAATTTCCGCTTTAAATTGAAGCGGTAGGTGTTTTAACAGTTCTGCCTTGTAGACACCCTCAGGCCCCAAAAAGCCATATTGTCTTTTAAAGCTTGGTTTGCTTACTGTGCAACTTTTTTAAAACCAGAATATAACTTTAAACCCACTTGTGTCGTCTTTGGTAGATGTATTTTTCCTTTCATGAAGTCCCCACACACATCTCCTACACTATATTATGGGCAGGGCCCGACTATTATATATTAGGGCTGTCAACATTAATGCATTAATCTATGCAATTAATGTGGCCTAGATTAATGCAACAAAATATTTTAACGTAGTTAACATTCGTTTTGAAGTAAACCGGAAGTTGACCGCGGAAACGACACGGCCGCTAGCTGCAGTCAGTTACATCGAGATGGAGATAGCTTTTTGCATTGTACGTAAAACAAACAGTGGTGCGACATATAGCAGAGAACTGTGCAGAGGAATCCCTCCAGGTGTCAAACAGAAGGGGGGTGAGTGAGAAACGGACCACTTAAAGCACGGCCATGTTATGCTAGCTGCTATGCTACTTCCATCTCGACGTCTAATGTTACCGTGCGCGGCCCACGGTCTGCAAAGAACCACCACTGTGTCCCTAAAAGACGTGGTTTGAAAACGTCCTGGCTAAATGTGGGGAGATTATTGGCACTTTAAACACAGCCGTTTTTTTTTATTATGGAGAGTTGAGAGCAAAGTGCACGAGGACCGCAGGAAAGGTCGCTAGTTCATCCGGTGGAATTCTGCCTCCCAGATGATCAGAGGTGTGTAGTTTTGTGTTTAAAATAACATTAACAATGAAACAACAGTGTCTAAAATATACACTTTCTAAAGTGATTACTCATTACTTTTAAGATTTACTCTTTCGAAGAAAAACAAACATTCATTATAAACAACATTGCAACAACAACAACATTTATTAATCGCCATTAATCGAGATTAATGAATTTCAAAATGTGCAATTTTTTTTTTTTTTTCTATTGACAGCCCTATTATATATTAATGTAGTTCCCTCCTTTATTTGAAACTTTGAAACCCCTTGAAAACTAGTTAACGTTTTTAGGCCAGTTATCACGATTTGTGGTAATTTCTCTTAGAGGTCTGGGGTTTTTCCAATTTTTTAAGTTGAACCCCTCTTTCAATCGTCTGATCCTATTGGATCCGAGTAGCATGACGTGATAAAGAGCGCCACCTCCCTGGGCCATGCAGAAGTCAGAACGTATTGAGCGTAAAATGATGCGTAGAGTGATGGATGATGCTCGTCTCTGAAATTTCCCCCCGGAACCCTCTAACTTGGCCCAAAAAACAGGGTGAATCTTTCCAGACAAGCACAAGATGGCAGCTGGATACATTTCAGTCTAAAAACACCTCATTAAATTAATATTTCCATTTAGCAGTTAGGATTAATATGATTCAGGTGCTTGGCGTTTGGTTCCAAATTAATTAATTAATATTTCAATAATCACCATGGAACGCTCTTGCTGTTTCGTGTCCCTTTGTTTCTGTTAACTCCACGCTTCGCCCGATGAATAATATATATGCTGCACTAATTTGCATTGGATTGTTTTCTAACTCTTTCAATACTTCTGCAGTTGTTTGGATATGGGTTTGTTGTAGCCAAGACTCCACCGTTTCTGAGGGTGTGCGGTATTGCTATATTTGTTTGTGATGAGTGTTTTTCATGAGATCCTATACGGCAGAATTATCGAGTTTCAACAGGGTTAGCCCCCTTTAATGCCGGCTCTGGGGAACAACGGCAGATGATCATGACTTTTACTCTTAAAATAACTCACCGAGATAATATTAACTCTCCAGTGTGGCCTGAATGGTGTGATTTATGGGTTTGATTGAGTCTTTCATTGTGCTACTGAACATGGTGACACACCAAATTGGCAAGTCAAGTGTTTAAAGGATGCACAGCAGTTAATGATGGTTTAAGAAGGACATGCTATCATTACCACGCCGAGCAGTTTCAACTCCTGGATTTCAAAATAAAATCCATGAGTCAGTTTGACGGATGCTCCATCTTTATAAATAAAAATGTGTGCGTTTAAACCGTCAATGACGAAACGTTTGCCAATTTCTATGTCTTCCCTTGTAGCACCAATGTGCGGAGGCCAGTTGAAAGGACCCAGTGGTGTCATCACCTCTCCAAACTACCCGGTCCAGTATGACAACAATGCCAACTGCACTTGGCTGATCACAGCCACGGACACATCTAAGGTAAAAAGCATTGAATGTGGGGATTATCCAACTGTGCGGTGCTAATGTAGCTTTGTCACTGTAATTGCCTAATTCCAGCAGTGTGTTAAGTGGTAGGTTTAGCTGCCAGCACACTGAAAAACATTTAACTGCTAGAATCTCTTCTCTGACACGCAAGACTCTTTTTCTAATTGCCACAGGACATGGTTGGAGTTTGTTGAGCATACCGTGTGACTTAAGATCCCTCTTTCAAAATGTGCGACATCAGGAAGAGGAAATAAGTGGGAGTAAATAGTGCAACTGATCAAACAGAAGACAAAATGAGTTGTTAGGATCACCTGTGGTGAGGAAGATGAGAAAACAGCAAAAATGAAAGGAAGGGAGGGATGGATTTGTGATCATGAAAGTGTCGTAGTCACTCTGTTCAGGCTATTGACTTTGGAGTTGTGTTCAAGGCTACCCAGCCGCGCTCCTGCCAAATATCCTTCTCTGAACTCCGTCAAAATGGTTGTACAAATGTGCTCTCTTATTGCTCTTTGCAGAGTTAAGGAGAGGCTGTGAGGTGAGAGTCAAGGCTAGTCAGATACATAGAATCTACACCTACCCAACCCCACCCTTTGCTTGCATGCATACACACACACACATATATGGACACCATTGTGTTTGCCAAGCCGGCAGGCAGCTTGCTGAAACAGACAAAAGTACTTTGGGCTGTCTCTCGCTCTGTTGTATGGTGCAGATGATGATGGAGCGAGGCAGTTCTCTCTGTTTAGAAATGTAATGGGCTCATATTCCTGCCCGACCGCAGAGGCCCAGCCAGAGGAGACGCTAGGTCAGGCAGGAGACCAAGGCGAAAAATGCCGAGGGAGGCGGGTAGGACGTGACCATGCTGCTCTTCATAACCTAAATGTAGCCTGGTGCTATTATGAATAATGGGGGTCCTTGTCTTGATGTCGCTTCATCGGTATGTCCTGAAGGGACCCAATGAAGCAGCTTTTTTGTAGGCAATCATTCACGTGTTTATCCGTCAGTGTCGGGGACACTGGGGTGTCTTTTCAACAAAAATGGCAGACGTGACGTCAGAGACGGCAAACATATATATAGTTTGATATATTAGATATTTCTTTTTATATATATATTTCGTCTTTGTTTATTTCACCCCAACTTCCTGCGTCACCTGTTGGCTTGCAGATGGAGGATGAGTTGGTGCTGTGTAACTCTTTTTATCCAGTGATCTGACCTATTTTGCCTACACACCATCCATCTCTTTTCTCCCCCATGGCAATTTTCATTAGGCAGCGGGTTTAACATAAGACGGAATGCAATTTGCATTTATATAAGCTTTTTCATTAGGCCCGACGGTCTGAGCCCTCTGAAAACATTACGAATTTGGCAGAAATCATTGGCAGCCAATTTATAATAGGAAATAAAGACAGTCCTTGTTTTACTTTTTGTTTATTTATATTTTGGTCACACATTATGTTTTGTTTTGTCCATGCACTATTGTGATCAAACCATATTTGTCAGTCTGTTTTTATTAGAGGCCCTTTGCTTCCTTGAGCTATGGCACGTTTATTGATTATTTTACCTTGTTCAGCCTTCACTCCCACACGCTCACCTGCAGCATAGAAATGAGGCGAAAATGAAAAGGTCTGATCTTTTTTCCACCAAAACCCAATTCATAAATATTTGAGAACTTATGTGTCACCTTTTATGATTATAAACTCACCTTGCGGGTAACTTCAAATTCCCTGTCACATCTCCTGATGTGCTTAAAGTCATTGGGAGTCTGGTTGAATGGGCCACAAAGGCATCTGCAACCTGCTGATTTGATGAGCGAGCCAGCCAGTAGGGGGTCATGCAGACCGTCTGGCAGGCAATCAGATTTTTGATTGGTGGGTAGGGTATCATAATCACTAGAGGGGGAAGTCCGATGGGGCTAAATGTACACAGCCGCATGTCAGAACCGTGAAGGTGAACGTAGGCGTGTGTGGATTTACGGTAAAGTGAACACATTGATAACGTGCGTTGATGTAATTGTGTCCGGAAAAAAATATCCAAAAGAGACTGACAGATGGACGGTCACAGATGTGCAGAGGTCTCTCCTCTCCACCTGGTGTCAGGGGCATTCAGGCATCTGTCGCTTACAGTTGTGTTGGCAATGTACCTGCTGTTGTCTAGGTGATCAAGCTGACATTTGAGGATTTTGACCTGGAGCGAGGCTACGACACCCTTACAGTGGGGGACGGCGAGGTGGTGGGAGACCAGAAGACCATCTTCCACGTGTGAGTGACTCGATTCCTATCTTTTTCCCTTTAATCACTCTGCTGTTCTCCAACTTCGACTTGCTTTTAGTCTTTAGTTTTCACTTTTCTCTTCTACTTATGCGCACACTTGTTTATTCTCCTCTTCTGATTCCTTGCAGCGGGGCAGCATCCCTCTCTTTCCCCTTTACCCTCCAGCCCTTTTCTCACAGTTGTGCTATTTTCCTTTTATTTCATCACCACAGGTGGGGATGCAGCAGTGCATGAAAAGTAGCTGCCGCGCCACCTTGTCAATCATCACTCGTTTTGATGTTAAAAACAAAGATCACAGCGTTGTGCATCAGCTTTGCAAACTGCATATTGATTCCCCTAATGGAGGTTGCCATAGCAGATGCTCCATAACAATCCACAGGGTGTTGTTATTAATTGCGCCGCAATTTACCACCTTAATAAAAGATTTTCTAGATCAATTTTATATGAGATGACCTCACGGGGGTGAAAACTGAATGGAGGTGGGAAATAAATGAGGGATATGTGTGGAGGAGGGGTTTGTTGTTAAGGGGAGATTACTGATATTCTTGCACCTACTCGCACAACACAGAAAAAAGCCTAATCTCTTCTTTGACTTTGCCCTTTGCCGTTTTCTCATTGAGATCAGATGCACTCTTGCACACAAACTAACTGTAACAATTTAGAAGTAAATACTAGATAATATACTGCAGCTATCTGCTCAGTTCCATTTCAGACTATATTTGTGATTCAGTGGAGCAGGCCAGTGTGTGTGCTTTGAGGAGGATTTTTATTTCGTGTGTTTTATTTGTAAGATCATTTCACCGTTTTGCACCGCATGCATGTGGTGGTTAATAACAGATGAGACACATCCGATCGAATCCCCTCATTTCACTTGAAAGACACTTGTGTCCTGACACTTTAATAATGGAACATACCACTTTGGTAAGTCTACCTCGACCTTTTTCCCACAGGGGAAATGATGTCCGTGTATCTGAGGAAAATAATTTACATGAGCAGATAGACTTCCCAAACAGCCCAACAAAAGGATATTTGTTTTAGACATTGATTTCCTTTCAGGACGTTATTACACACTGACCTTGTTAGGTTAGATGTTCCATAACATTATCTATACCTGCATGCTTGCGTTGCATGCCAATTCATAACTTTTTATCAGTCCATCAGGCTGCAATTCATCTAAGGAATGAGCTTTAGTTTTAGGAATGAAAACAATTAAATAATAGGGGGAGGCAAGGGGGAATCACAATAATCGGATACACTATGGTGCTTCTATGGATTTACTTCATTTTGCATCTTTCTCGCAACCTATTCATAGACAAATAGAAAAGAAAGTCGCCACCAATTACAATAAGGCTGTAAGAAAGGACCAAACACAGACCCAACGTATCGAGACACTGCCTTACCACCTACACCATCCTTTGTGTGCCATCACTAAAATTAAATCCCCTAATCACTTACTCCTCAGCCATACACCTCCTAATTAGAGTTGGGGGAATTACTATTCAAACAGGATTAAATTACTTCCGTGGCATTGACTGATCTTGCCTTCATTTTCCACTTTCCTGTCCTCGACTGTTTTGAACTGAAAGGCTCGGCTGGAAAAAAGGCGTCTCGGAGTAGAATTGCCTGCAACCATTATGGAGCACTTTTCTTTGATGATTAAAGTCAGATAGTTTAATATGTAACTTCAGGTGTTGTTGTCTTACTGCTTGCATGGAAGTTTTAATGATGCAGTAGAAACAAAGCCTTTAGCGACTGCTGTAAGTGCAGACACTGCTCACAATGCTTTAACCAGACAACTGACTCCCCTTGGAGTCATACTATGTGAAGCTTCCTGACACAAAATGTTCACAACACATTTAGAAGAACCTCTCCTCTTGTCTCTTCCTTTTTTTTCAGCCTGTCTGGAACCACCACTCCAGACCTTGTGGTTAGCACCAGCAACCTGATGTGGCTTAACTTTAAAACAGACGACACCAGTGGCTCTCTGGGATTCAAGGTGTCCTATGAAGGTAAGGGTGCTTCAGACGTTTTGGATCCTCCATCCGTATCATCTAACACTTTTGCAGGGAAGCTTGACATAAAGTAATAAGCATGTCACCCGCTGCAACTCTGGTTCACAGCTCGACTAGTACTAGTATGTGGAACTCATGCATTGAGATTATTTATGTAATCATCCGTGCCTCTCGGAAGCACAGCCAGTTTTCTCCCTTTGCCCACAGATGCTTATTTTATTATCAGTCAAAAATAACAAAGAAAGCGAAGCAGCATGCTAAGTGTAATTAAAACAATGAGATCAACTTAATGAGGGGGAAGAAACGCTTTGAACCACTTCACCTCCCAGATTAGAGCACCCCAAATATAATTTGCATCCTCAATTACTTGTATTCTAAGCCTCATCATCGAGTGTAATTGGGAACGCAGTCATTCCAGTACACACACGCCCACCTTCCTCTTCAACTTGACTGTGGATTGCCCCCACTCTGCAGTGGCCTCCACCTCTCCACTGAAATCTGAAAGTTTTTAACGATATAATTTTAGGAGCTCGATCGGAGAGTATTTGTTGGAAAAATTGGAAGTTTTTGTTGCGTAACTGGTGGCAAAATGCTTGAGTAGGGTTAATATCCATCTATGAGACTAAATGCATGTTGACATTTTCCAAATTGTTAAAATAGGCCGCTTGACTAGCCTGTGAGGCCTTGATTTGTTATTGGAAACGTTGGTCCGTAAAGCCACATTGAGATATCGCATTCGATATTGTGTTTACCAATAAACTTTCTTATTAAAGTCCTCTTGTCGTTTTTGGCCTTAGGAGACTGCAGTGACTTTGTTGACAGTAATGTGAGTCTGAGACCCATTACAATGCTCGGATTACTCCAGAATGTCAAACAGACAGGAAAAACAAATATACCATTACATCTCTTTGCTTATTCATGATAATCAGATGCAGTTGCATTGACTCCTGTCTGCACTTATACTCGACACACCCACACACATACAGTATACCAACAGACAGTCATTTCCCCTCAAGTTCTAATTGTAAGGCACCTTGAGGCAGAGTGCCCATACTTTGAGGGTTTGTGTGCCCGAATGCACTTGTACATAAATATATGTATTTGTGTATGCGCGTATGCATTGTTGAGTTTTTCCTGTAGCTGCAGTTATCTGCAGTTGCTGTTGTACATTCACCTATATATTGCAATTTTATATTCTAAGCCCAACTCAAAACTCTGTTTCAGCACCCTTTTAAAGGTGACTTCCACGTGAGATCAATGAGTTGTCTTGTGAATGAGGCCGCCTTAGGACAGCCATACATCCGAACCGCAGTGAGCTCTAAATATGTGTTCTAAATGATGATCATCATTAGGGCCGAGTATGGATTTATACCCGGCACCGCCCCTGGTGCGATTTAAAATCGTATTAGGCTCTGCCATCATTTCCTGGATGGATGAGCTTACCCACTCTCTGTTTCCCCCATCCGGATGCCTCGATAGGAGGCCTCAGCATTCCCATCTGCAACCCACGGAAAAGTAGAAAGAAGAATGAGTGGAAGAAAGGCGGATGCATAAATCTCCCAATAATGAAAACGGCGTGTGTGTTTTTAAGAAACAAGGATTCACAGGGGTGCGCGGGTGTGTTTGTGCATGCACCTTTTAAGTGCTCCCACGCAACGTTTATCAGTATGGGCGAAGATATATTTGCAGGGGGAGAGAGAGGCCAACGTGAGAGAGAGAGAGAGGTATGCAACATACGTTATTCATGTTTCCAGAGAATAGAGAGAAGTAAGGACACCTGGGTGAAAAAAATAAATGACCCCTAATGGGAATTCCTGTTAAGGGAAGTGTTTTGATGTCATAAATTGTAAATACCAGTCTGCCTCATTATCCCAAAGTCAATTCTTTACTGGATCAATCATTGCTAATATTCATTCAAGGGGCCACACAGGACTGTCTGTGTTGATACATGTCAATAACACCAGGAACATACAAAGTAATGACTCTTGAGCTTGAGATAATCAACAGATGTTACTGTGTATTTAACGAATAGTTTGTTTTTCCACACAAACCCTCGCTGGGCACCAACACTTTCACATAAGTCAGCTGAGCCAAGACGAATTCCATGTAGTCAACTTCTTTTGACTCTTGGAAAGAAGAAAAAAAAAGATTAAAAATTGGCATAATGTCACTCTAATAAAAGCTGGTAATAATTTAGAGTGCATCCTATTCTGCATGTGATGTTCGTTTTTTTTGTTTTCCACAACATCCAGAAAGTTGGCTGCAGAAGAGCATCGTAAAGAACGATGAAGGAAGTCATCCTTTCTCCGCACTGTAGACTAAATGACTATTCATCCAGGCTTCTATAGTCAGCAAAAACATTTTAATGGGAAAGTCAATTAATGATGTTTTTTTTTTTTTTTAATTGACCACCCAGGGACCTTTATACAAAATTTAGTACTAATAAGCCCACATTTTTCTGAAACAGGAAAAAAATGAGAAACACCTCATGAGTTTTTGGTTTAGTGTGAGTTCCTGCATCTTTATATCGCCTATGTGGGGTTATCTTGTACCATGATGGTCCATGATGTTGAATTAATAAAACACTAAAGCATTGTTTTCATTTCATATCATAAGGGTTAGAGAGAGCAATGGTTAACGAGGCGGCTTGTGTTCATTTAATTGGAGCGTTTAAATGTATCTCTATTATGATTTAAAGAAGAAGGTCTTTTCTCGTCCAATAAACATGCTGAACATTATGTCCACTTTTACCTCGACAGAAATTGACCAGGGCAGTTGCGGAGACCCCGGAATCCCAGCTTATGGCAAAAGGGAGGGCACAAGTTTTCGTCACGGGGAGCGACTCTACTTTGAGTGTCTGCCCGCCTTCGAGCTGGTGGGGAAGAAGAACATCACCTGTCAGAAGAACAACCAGTGGTCGGCCAAGAAACCCAGTTGTGTCTGTAAGTTCTTGGTCACCTCATGTTATTCGAATTCCACGCGCACCGTGTACGGACACGTGCGTGAGTGCATCGCTAATCAAGAGGGGCATGAATATGAATGTGTGTGTGGATGGCTGCAGTAATGAGCGGTCAGATTATCGCAGCGGTTTGCCTGGCACAGACGTGGATTTTTGAAAGCGTGAGAGGGATTATTATCCAATGAAAGAGTTGGAGAGCGAGGGCAAAAGGAAAAAGAGAGCTGACCATGCAGATAATGGCCACGGTTTGTATTATTGATAAGATAAGTGGGTGGACAAAAAGCTGCAGTATCTAGATAAACATCACTGAGGATAATGACTCGCTAGCACGATGTTTTGGCCAACAATACAGCTTAACATTGTTGTGTATTTATTAAACTACCTCCCGCATGGAGACACAATGCAGGGTTCATAATGTAGCAAATAATGCTCCAAGAAAGAGCTAAATTAGATTATAAGATATTTACTGTATCAAAGCATCCCATCATCTCTTTCGTATTTGGAGTGAGGATGATTCTATTGGTTATCACCATCGTTCCTGCTTGGTAAGCATTTAATTAGGATTCATTTAATTAATTATGCGGATTTTGATTGTTTTTTTATTCCCATGACTGGGATATGTATATTTATATCAGTTCATATTTTAGTATCCCTCTATTTGGCATTTGTGAAATAAAACAAGATTCAAGTCATCTTACAAATGTTTCTGTTATCTTTTACTAACACTTAACACTAAACTAAATTGAATTGACTTAGTGTTCATGATGGGCTTTCATTAGGGTTTATTGAATTGAAATGTAATTATGGGACCTTGAAAAGCAAACCAACGTCATTTTTCTAAATTCACTGTTAATTGAAAGGTCCTTAGACAATCGTGGCCTGTTGCATCGTTGATGCTCTCCTCGTCCTTACTGTATATAGTTGCTCAGTCTTGACAGACTTCTATCAACAAGGCAGGCATTGTGAGCAGGCTGTTTAAGGAAGGCTAAATTTGCGCTTTTGCCTTCTCAGAACATTTATTGGACATACTGTGATCAAGGGACGCGAGATGAGAGCATCTTTTATTTACATCGCTAACATTTTTCCTTTAAGACGCCACATTGATTTCAATTTTGTTCAGCTCACGCTTCCACTATCCACGTTTTATTCCACAAGATTCAATTAAATAATATTGACAGTTAATAAGAGTCAACAACCTATTCTGAATAATGTCATGTTTTTATTTTTATTTTTTTTAACTATTTCCTTCAATAAAAAGTGTCAAATTGTATTGTCTTTTAGTCAGAAAAAAGAAATAGAATCCTCCCTCATGATTTTCTGCTTCCCGAATGATATGCTCGGTTGTATTTACTTAGTTATTTGTATGCCTTCTATAGTTTCCTGTTTCTTCAACTTTACTACTCCATCCGGGGTGCTGCTGTCCCCCAACTACCCTCAGGAGTACGGCAACAATATGCACTGCGTGTGGTTGATCATCACCAATCCCGAGAGCCGCATCAATCTGGCCTTCAATGACCTCAGCATGGAGAAACAGTTTGACTTCCTCTCAATCAAAGATGGTGGAAAGGTAGTGATGAATCAGAGGCTCATGTTAATTTGAATGGCTCTTTTTGCATAAAGTATTCCCCCCGTTGATCAGACATTGTGCATGTCAATAGGGTCCGGAGTGTATAAATATGTGTACGGGCTGAACGCGCCTTCCAGCACCATAACTGATTATTTTTTTAAGCCGATTATACCTAAAATTAACTTGTTCTATTTCCGTCAGGCCGAGTCTCCTATCCTGGGTACCTATTCCGGTGCCGCCTTACCCCCTCCTATAACAACTAGTGCCCATGTGGCCCGGCTGGAGTTTCTGACCGACCACACGTATACAGACAGAGGCTTCAACATCACATTTACAAGTAAGTATAGAGTTAAAATCAAATCTCTGAATGGAAATCGTTAAACCGGAGAGTCACAAAGTCCTGCACTGACCGGGTATTTTGTATTTTAGATTGTTTCTGTGTGTGTACTCTCCAGGATGTTTGTCTCTATGTGTATGTGCGTGCGTGTGTGTGTGTAACTGCATGCATCATCTTTGTATCCCTCGGACTGCACAAACCCCTTAGCAACACATTCTTTTTCTACAAACAAAAAAGCACATAGAGAAATGACGTAAACCCAGTCCTTAATGTCTAAATAGAGACTAGACACCTAAATAAAGCCCAAACAAAGACGCAGGATCTTTACCTGACAGATGCATTGCGGCAGTGCTCATTATATTCTATTCTGGGTAGTTGCTGATGTGAGGAAATTCCAGATGGGTTTTGCACTCTGACGCAGTAACCGTTAACTGCATGCTGGTAAACCCATTTCGAGGATACACTGTACCGTGGGGGTTGAGCAGTGCTGTTGCATTCACTGCAAATGCATCACATCGTAAAGAAACCAATATTTGCATTTTTTACATATCCCAAATTAGATATCCCCTTCCATGGTATCCAACTCTAACCCTACAAAACAACAAAGATTCATAGTAATCTTTAAGGTGCCTTTTGGGGGGGTTCTCAATATTTTTGGCACTACATTTAGTGGCAGTAACTCACTTTAATATAGGCAATAAATTGTTATTTTACTTTACAGTTTGATCATTTTGTATGGTCTTCTTTATTCTTTTCACCTTGAGTTTACCGCATCATTATAGTTATCCATCTACATGAGGGAAGCATTCATTTAGTGATTGTAATATTTTTTCCCCCAATTTTAGGTCACTTTGTTTGCAATCTTGCAACCACTGTCTGGTGTCTGTGTTAGCAAAGCAGTAAAAGTGTGGAGGTTGATAAAGAATGACACACTTTTCTGTTTGTACGGGGCCTACGTACAATGCCACGTTGAATAAATATTAGCAATGATTTTCAAACTGAATGGGTCATTTGTTTGATCATTCCATTCATTACCCTGTGGAAGCTAGCATGTCAAATTACAATACACTCTGAGGACTAATCCGGCATTCTGTTTCTAGTTTCTAAATATTGGTGCTCTAGCTAAAATATCGCACGTCAGCCTACCCAGAATGCTCGTGGGGCCTGCTCTCGCTCATTTGCAGACATGTCATCAAGCCAGCCCAGGTGTCTTTGTAAAGCGGCAATGTGAACAACACATGGCAACTGATGCATTAATTAGCAAGTTAGATGAATAAATAAATTACCAATGCAGCGTGGTGAATGAATGTCAAGACCGGCTAATTAAAGATGAAGGTTTGTTGCCGGGAACAGTCTCATCTAACTTCGCCGACGTTTTTTTTTGGGGGGGGGGGGCGGGGGGGGCGGCGAGGGTTGCTTTGCTGAGCGGACACCTTCCATCATTCATGTTAATTAAGCACATGCCAAACTGTATCGAGGGTATTTTTTGGCACCTTAATAAATGAGATGATCGTGATGGATGAGGTGTGGCCGCCACTCTGTCTGGGTCCGATGGATACAGAGCAGGGATTCATCAACACCTTACAGCGAGTCACCTGGCCGCGTGAGCGAGAGAGATTGTGGCGCAGGTGATGCATTTGTTTACGCGTCTTGTTCCGGGGGGGTCACGCCTCCTCTCGCGTGGCTGCGCTTCTCCGCGGCCTTTCTAAACTGGTTCCTGCTCCAGGTTCCGTTGAGTGGCTTGATGGATTCCCGGCGTGTTTACTCCACGTATCATTCCACAGTGTCATCTGGCCTGATGATCTGCATACGGTGTTGTTTTTCACCCTCTGTAATCACTGCAGCATATTGAATCAATGTGACTGGCTAAGTGAAACAAATCCCCCCTCGTTAAATGCTGGCAGTGCAAAATTCTGACATTGGGGTAAAAAAAAAGTTTTGTCCAGAAACTCAGGTAATTATTTCCGAATCTCTGTAGAAATTGGCACCGTTGCATGAAAACTGTAATGTGTGACAAGGATGAATACAGACTGAGCTGTTTTCTTTCCCTCCATAATGACCGTATGTCCTCTCTGTACGTCCGATAGCATTTCGCCACAACGAATGCCCTGACCCGGGCGTGCCAGTCAACGGGAAGCGCTTCGGCGAGAGCCTTCAGCTGGGCAGTTCGATCTCATTCCTGTGCGAGGAGGGCTTCGTTAAGACCCACGGCTCGCAAACCATCTCTTGCATTCTCAAGGATGGCAACGTGGTTTGGGACAATGCAGTTCCCCGCTGTGAGGGTGAGTAAACAACTGTCATCCTCGTAAATAAGAATTGGTTCTCGGTTGATGGTACCTGGTTAAATAAAGGTCAAATAAATCAAATTGCTTTGCTTGATTACAGCCATCTTACCACAGGGTTTCGAGCTTTTCACCTAATCGGTACATTTTAACTACACTTTTGATTTGATTATTATCAGGTTGCATGGGATGGAGCCCATTACAGGGGACGCGCATTTGTCCATTCAAAAAATAAACCCATTATAATTATTGACACCATTTTTTCAGTGTCAGTTGTCAATATTAATAAGATTATATGGATTTATTCCGTGGCGTATTTTCTATCCAATAGCACACGTGGTGCAGTTATATTACAGCAGGCATAGTGAGCGGCGTGGCTCAGGAAAATGCAGATATCGCCAGGTCAAATATACAAAGTTATGTGAAAATATAATTTAGAGGAAGATGTGCCTATCTTTTTATTTGAGGGAATCTGTTCCATGGTTGATCGTCTCATTAGCTCGGTGCGCACTGTGTTACAGGCTATTTACTGTTCCAAAGCATGAAATTGGAATATTCTTTTTTAATGTTAACTGTGGCTAGTCATTTATCATCACTGCATCTCAGGCTTGTAAGGACATTATTTCTTCTGCACGCTCAAATATTGTATTGAATATTGTTGATAAATGGGAGGACAAAAAAATCAATCCAAATTGATGTGCTTTCTTCTTTTGTGATGCATTAATTGAATATAGTTCAGATATGTTGCAAGTATAATTAATTGTCATCATCAACAATGTCTATAATAGCAACCATAACAATGCATTCTGGGATCACTCGGGTCAGACTAACTGATGGTGATTGCTGATGGTGCTACAGCAGCTTTATTCCTTCAAGTATTTGTTGTAGCAGCAGACATCCTCTGCTTGCATGCGGGTTGCTGAACCATCCATTTACCCCTCTCTGACTCAACATCAATAAACTATTTCCAGCTCCCAAGTCCTATGGAGCTGGCAAACTAAGACGAAGCTACGTGTTAACCAGCTCGGGCTCTTGTACACCAGCAGCGCAGCACATTCAGCACAGACATGGTTAGGGCTCCAAGGGGCCTCATCAGGCTCCCTATTGGAGATCCGCAAGGCAGAAACATGTCACTCTCCCCCCGTGTGCCACAGCAGCGTTCCTCTGAGAGCATCTATCATACCCCTGCGTTTGAAGCTTAATGCGTTTTATAGATGTCCTTCAGTATGCTGAGTTGGCTGATTAAATCATTCCACTTGAAAGGGAGCGAGTCGCTGGCGCTGTAACTAAGCCCTCCGCTGTGTGTTCTGGTTAAGGATACGCAGATGTACAGCAAAAAGGGGGGTCGGTGTGCTCGAGTGTGTCTCTTTCTGCTGGCGATCAAAGATATTCTCTTTCCCTCCGTTGGATGGCGGCGCTTTTCTAAGGGGGGTTTGATGACAGATTTGGAGAAAACAGGAGAGGGGAGGGAAAAACACGCAACCACGTGAATATGTAAGGGTTGCCCTTGTGAACACATGCACGCAGACACACACACATACAATACATGGCTGTGTTCCTAGGTGAAATGGTTAACCTTGAAGTGAGCTGTCACCGATATACATTAAATAGACCCTGGTACTAAAATAAATGGAATGAGCCGCGGCTGATGCATGGGATCATCTATGGACACCGTCATACATCAGATGGGAAAGACATGCATAATTCAATCTCTATCGTTTCTTTCTCTCCCTCCGTATTTTATTTCTGTCCATTAGCCCCATGTGGAGGGGATCTGAAGGCTCCCAGTGGGATCATCCTCTCCCCTGGCTGGCCGGAACTCTATAAGGAGGCCCTTAACTGCGAATGGATCATTGAGGCTCCTCCAGGCTACCCCATCAAGATCATCTTTGACAAGTGAGTCAACCGAGATAACTCGGCTGTTTGTTTTTCTTCTCTTTCTCAGAGCCAGCATGGATTTTTCTGGATTTTACCTTTGCATAATTTCCAAGTCAAATAAATTTGCCCAGATTCGCAAGTTTATAAATATATGCATACAACTCCTATTAAAGTGGAGATGTTCTGAGAATGGAACCCGGAGACTTGGGAGATAAGTGTATTTGCCCTGATGTTTCATTGAGAACAGGGGGGGGGGGGGGGGGGGGCAGGCATACAGTCCCTCGTCACTGCTACGATAGCTCACCATGCAAAATGAATACAACATAAATGTTTGTTGCTCTTTAACTTTCATGTAACATCAATAAAATATCACAAGCGCTTCATTTAGATGACATGTTACTGATACTAAGCAATTTATTCAGGGCTTTGAAGATGAAGTGGCTCCGGCAGCAAAGGCAGGAACACACAACAAGGATGCACAGACAAACACACACTTATAGATGCCACACCGACGCTGCACTTACCCCACAGGGACAAAACTCACGCAAATTAGAAATGATTTAAATTCATCCTTCAAATTTAAAAATTCAGATTTAAAGCAAAATGTTGATGCAAAGAAATTATCAAAAGTCAAGAAAATTGATCAAAAATCAAGGATTAAATTATTTTATACAGTCTTCATTGAATGTGATTTTTATGATTTTAACTATGGCCGAACTGATACAGTAACAATGCTCTGTTTTTCGGGAATCACCAGCATTGCCCATATAGCCAATTTTATTTGTATAGAACAAGTCTATTCAAAGTGCTTCACATAAAACCATTAAAAGCATTCAAACATAACGCTAGGAGATTTAAAAACATTGATTAAAACATAAAAGAAAAACCATCACTAAAAAGATTCTGAAAGACAACGTTAAAAAACCAATATATAGAACAGAACCCCCTTGTGGTCGTAAGGCAAAGTTTTGCTATATAGATCTAACAATGAAACTCAGACTAACCAAAGTGTGGAAAATGGGAGTGTAATTATCATCACACTGCAGGCCACGCCTCATCTGCTCTGCCTGTGACGGCACTGAACTCCTTTGATGACACACACATCAGTTCAGAGAGGCCGCGGTCGAGACGGCGAAGTGAGGCAGGTGAAATGACCGTAGCTACGGCGAGTGCGCCCGTTACTGTGAGAGCGGCGGGTCGAGTGAAAAGCCAATACTTCGTCGATACGCCTGTTCAGCAAGCGTAAACATCCCCCGCGTTGGAGGCCGTGTTTACACGAGCGCGGCGCAGCGACACAACTCAAACAGAAGCTGTCTGCGTGGCGACCGGCTGTTTAGCTTAGTTCACCACCCACATTAAGGCTCGTCATGCTGACGATCCTCCTCTACCTGCGGTACAAGCGAGCAGTGACAACAGGAGGAGGAGGAGGAGGCAAGGCCACATAATGAGTGACTGATGTGTGTGCGTGTGTGTGTGTGTGTGTGTGTGCGCCTCATTCCGTCTAATTGTCACTCAGAAACATGATTCATGTAACGGAGATTTGTTTTCAGTGAGATAATTACGACTCCGCTGTTGCTGCTCCAGCTGCAACGTTCAGTTATATGTAAATGTATTAAAAAAATAAATAAAAAGATCCATTCAAAAGCATTTTTTGCTAATATTAAACAAATCAATGGTTGTATTTATTAGGGAACAAACCAATATGGAGTGTCTCGTGACCATGCATTTGTTTCACAATACAAATACTATGTTAATTTTCTTGAAGCACTGAAACCCTTTCTTTAAATTCTCTGTTGCCAGGTTCCGCACGGAGGTCAACTACGACGTCCTTGAGGTGCGGGACGGACGGTTTCCCTCTTCACCTTTGATCGGCAGTTACCAGGGTACCCAGGTTCCCCAGTTCGTCATCAGCACCTCCAGCTTCCTGTACCTCCTCTTCTCGACTGACAAGAGCCACTCCGACATCGGCTTCCGCATACGTTACGAAAGTAAGGCTTTCGAAAATCCCACTACGTTATAATGCAAACCAAATCTTACACCAGCCATCGGCCTCGTACCGTACAGTAAAAGCCTCACAACCTCGGGTTGCAATTTGCAACCTTAGAATTTCACCATGAAGTTATTCTTCAGGCTGAGATTGTTGCTGCAGATATATATCTCCCCCTTGGCACACAATGCCACGCTCAACATGTTATGTATACAGTCACCTGCGTGCCTCCACGCACAGGTCGTCACCCAAGCTGTAAATCCAAACCCCTAAAGCAGTGCTGTCCTCATTTTCTACTTGTGTGGCTGCCACTGCTAACCTTTTCCACTTTCCCTGTGATGAATCGCTGCGAAGCTTCAATAATTCAATACCACTGTTACTTAGGCAGAGACTAAGGGGGGTGGAGCGGAAAAGGGAGCCCGGAACTCCTCATTTGTTTGTTCTCGTTCAAAAAAAGCATGAAGTTAATTATTCATCGGGATTGCTTTCAGAGAGCCAACTGCCTTTTAACATGTCTGACCTCAACTTGGCCTACTGAAAACCGGGTGTGAGCCTAATTACGCTGCGCCCGGGTGGGTTTCCAGTGTCGGCTTTCTTCATCGTCCCTCTTTTTCGTCGCTCCCCTTTCTAGCGTTGCAGCTGCAGTCGGACCACTGCGTGGACCCCGGTATTCCTGTCAACGGGCAGCGACACGGAAACGACTTCTATGTCGGCGCTTTGGTGACATTTAGCTGTGATGCGGGTTACACACTCAGCGACACGGAGCCTTTAGAGTGTGAACCCAATTTTCAGTGGAGCCGCCCCCTGCCTAGCTGCGATGGTACGTTCCAGAATATTGACCTAGAAAGAAATAGTCTGCTGCCAGATTTCCTCCTATTCATAGACGTGATTAAAGCCACAGTCATTGTTGTACGTTTCTCCGGATGAAACAGGGAAAATCTTTTCCAGCACTTTGCTTCATATTGCATCACATTTAAATTCATATATATGTCTGAGTGTTATTATAAAATCCATTTAAGATACCGTTTCTTTCAGAAACTCTTGTTTTAGGCTTTAAAAGTTTCAGGCTTGTTTCGTCATAAATGTTTTATATGTAGGGCCTTGAGCTTCCCCTTTGATGTTTTCCTTTTCCCTCATCTGTAAATGCTTTTATAAGTAAGGACAGTATTGATTTCTACCCACTCTGTAATGACATTGATGATAGCACTCCTCTTCATGCCGTCTTGAAGGGCACCTCTTGTAAAAATGTATTTTTCCGCACAGGCGGCTTTGGCTATTTTTCGGGACATTTTATATCTGTCTTCGTTCACTTTGTTTTGCCCTCTGACTCTCCTCTCGTTTCTCTCCCGCCACCACCCGTCGCCCCGCTGTACCCGATTGTCAGCACTGTGTGGAGGTTACATCCAAGGCAACTTTGGCACCATCCTGTCACCTGGCTTCCCGGACTTCTACCCTCACAACCTGAACTGCACGTGGATAATCGAGACGTCCCATGGCAAAGGTCGGCGGAGAAATGTTGTGTCCACGCGCGCGGCAGTCAAATTCAATTTCCTTTACCGTGTCGCTTCCCCTTACCGAGTGGCCTTTTTGTTTTGCCGGGCACGCCGCCCCTGCGAGACGCGCCGAGAGGCTGAGCCCCCGGGCTGCAGAGCCAAGGGACGGTGCTCCGGTCGCGCCACCTCTGGTGGAGCTCTCACATCAAATAGACACAGCCTTATTTGCAGATGTTCTCTATGCACAGGGCAAATGGGTTTGATATGCAGCTGAGAGGAAAGATAGGGATTTCATGCTGTATGAATGATACAAATGAGAATATTATGTTGATTTTTTTTTTTCCCCCACTTGAATGCAAATGAGTCTTTGACATATATGATTGTGGGAATACTCAGCATCCAATTCTAACACACTTACGTGAAGGCCAGGTATGAAAATACGATTTTAAAAGTGCATTTTAACGGCGCTTTGTTCTTTGTCTGCCGTTCAGGTGTCCAATTCAACTTCCACACCTTCCACCTCGAGAGCCCTCACGATCATTTGGTGGTGACGGAGAACGGCAGCTTTTCTCAGCCCCTGTGGAGGCTGACGGGCTCCACGCTGCCGCTGCCTCTCAGCGCCGGCCTCTTTGGAAACTACACCGCTCAGATCCGCTTTCTCTCCGACTTCTCTGTTTCCTACGAGGGATTCAACATCACCTTCTCCGGTAAGAATGGGTTTCGCTATCCAATTCAGAATGTCGGCTGGAACAAGCGTCGATCTCTTATGTTGAGCCACGTTGTCTCAATGCTGCATTTAGATTTTTCACTGTGCTCTCAAATTGGCACGTAGACGTGTCACGCGGAACAGCGATTGCAACCTCCCTTTAGGTGTAGAGATAATGGGATTCCTCAGCAACTGCGAGGCTGCCAACAAAAAAATTAAATGTATTGAAGCTCCAGTCAACAATACAAACTCCAGAGCTTCATACAATGTGTTTAGGTCTAAATTTGAGTTTCGGACGTTGGAATGTTGACGAGTACAATCATTGACACACTGTTCACCTTTATTCAATGTCCACCACGACAAAAGTCCTACCCAGTTCAAATGCCTTTACACCGTTTCTCTTGAATGAATCTAGAGTATGACCTGGAGCCCTGTGAGGACCCTGGAATCCCGCCGTACAGCGCCAGAAAGGGCCTTCACTACGGGGTGGGGGACTCCCTCATCTTCTCCTGTTTCCCGGGCTATCGGCTGGAGGGTCCGGCGAGGGTGATTTGCTTAGGGGGCAGGAGGCGGGTTTGGAGCTCCCCTCTGCCAAGGTGTGTTGGTAGGTGGTCACATGTTTTATTTTGGCTTTCATCACTTCCCTTCTGCCCCCTCTCACAATGCCGCGTAACCCCACTGAAATAAACCCGCCCGTCCACTAACGAATCGGTCGATCACGTTGGGAGACGAGGCATTTCCCTTTCAGTTCTCCTCATTATCATCTCTCCATCCACCCACGTTATGTCTCTTCGCTGGATAGCTTCCCAGAAACAGCCTTTTTGACTTTGTCTAAATTATAGAGAGCAGCAGCTCTAATGAGGATGACATTATTATGCTGAAATATGTTTATTATGAATGCTGCTAATGCCTGTGGAACATGAGTAAATCTGGACGGATTTAGGTCAGTATGTTGATATAATATTGTGCTCCATAACTTACAAGTTGCATCAGATTGTTGATCTGAAAACAAATTATAGCGTAATTGGCCCAATGATAAGTAAAACGCAGACCGTGGCAGTGATTTGACAGTGATTTTTCTGTTTGTGGTTGTCCTTAGCATGGCTGTTTTTCTATGTAACCACGCACTGTTAAACATAAACTGCACAGCGGAGACTAATTGTGAACAGATGTAATTATTTTCTGAGCAGATGTAATTATTTTCTGGAAGTACGTACATCGTTTGGCCATTTTATTGTCTGAAAAATAAGTAATAATAAGTAATTAAAAAATAAGTAATTTGTGCATATTATGATTTTATCACTCCTTAAAAAAAAAAACATGTTTATTTGCACTGCATTTATTTTATTTACACACTCAGTTTTTATCGGGTTCTCTGTTTCTAAATGTTTGTTGTGAGTATTTTGGCATGTGTTAAGTAGGTCAAGCAATTTTAGTGTACTAACATTTACTTGACTGCCTCTTTCACTCTGCCTTTCATATTGCCTCGAGATTAATCCAGATATTTAAAGGTTGACAGTGATAAAACATTTAGTTATTTTTCACATTTCCGACAATCCCATTCAGCCTAATTTTAGGAGCATAATTCTTCTCTGTACACTGGCTGTCGCCTCATCTCACCTCATGGTGCAAGATAACATTCTGGATAAATCTTTGTTCATTGAAATTCTGGAAGTTATTTTTCCGTAGAAAACTTTTTTTCCTGAAATGATTTCAAACCCAAAGCCGTTTCCAAATGGTGCTGAAATGACTGGAAATCGTATTCAGATTGTAGCGTGATTATGATGATGTGCCACTCAACATTCAGGTACGGTCACTGACCGGATCCCCTTTCCACGCCCTCTCCCATCTCCCCCTGCTTCACAGCATGAATGAATACACTGTGAGTCTTAAGCACATAGCGATTGACATGTCCTCTCTTCTCTCCAAAAACCATCACTCCCCCTCGCCTCCTCTCTCCTTCTGCCTCCCCTCCTCCCCCCCTTCTCTCTCTTTTTTTCTAGCTGAATGCGGCTCGTCCGTGACCGGCATGCAAGGGGTGCTGCTCTCGCCCAACTACCCCGGTTACTACGGCAACAACCACGAGTGCATCTACTCCATCCAGACTCAGCCCGGCAAAGGCATACAGCTACGGGCGCGAGACTTTAGACTTGAGGAGGACGACGTGCTCAAAGTGAGGAGGGTCGCGGGGGTAGAATTGGGGGCAGCTGCGTGCGGGCCACCCGATCACGTTGATTCAGATGCTTCCCCCTCTGTCCTCGCAGGTCTTTGATGGCAGCAGTAATGAGGCTCGTCTGCTGGGGGTGTTTACGGGCAGCGAGATGCTGGAGACCACCTTGAACTCCACCTCCAGCTCCATGTGGCTGGAGTTTATCAGCAATGCGGAAAACACCAGCAAAGGCTTTGAACTTCACTTCATTAGTGAGCATCAACACAATCGGCCACCTTTCTTTAAGTTACATATTTGCATTCAGGTGTCGTTGGTTTGCTTGCATTTCAACCCCCGTAATGCTTTCTTCTTAAATACCCTCCCACTCCTTGCACCGTCCTTTCCCTCTGTCCCTCGAAGGCTTTGAGCTGGTGAAATGCGAGGACCCAGGTGTTCCCCAGTTTGGCTACAAGCGTGAGGACAAGGGTCACTTTGCTGGGAGCAGTGTGTCGTACAGCTGTGACCCAGGCTACACCCTGAAAGGCCCCCAGGTGCTTACCTGCCTGAGAGGGGAAAGGAGGGCATGGGGAAGCCCCCTCCCACTCTGTGTCGGTGAGTGACCCGCAGCTTGAATGGGTTCGAGTTTGACCGTGTCCCCTGCCGTTGGCACAAATACGCATTTATGTTGTACTTTTGGGTTCGGCTGGATTCATCACACTGGTACCTGGCTTTGTTGATTCACGCTGTGTGTCACGCACTCCATAATTCAAATGATGACATAATATAAAGCTATTCTCTGCTATACTGCCTTACATCGCAGTGTGTCTCTCCTGTCAGGTTCTGTTTTAATGAAATACAAGACTGTGTCGGGTCATTAAATTCATTCATTTTAAAAATTACAGTATTTATCAGGTATGTCTTAGTGTTGTTTTTATTTTTTTAACTAAAATGTCTGACCTAGTTCTCCATCCTAATGCCAATGAGAGACTGACGCAACAGGTTTAGGAAAAGTCTTTAATTTAGCTCTGCTATTTTGGTACATCCATTTGCTCGCTTTGCCAGAACCTTATTCAGTGAATTATGTCTTCAAAAATAACTTTGCTCTATTCGGCTGCTTGTATTGATATTGCATCATCATCAATTCAAAAGCCCTTCTCTTTATATTTATTCCTACCAAAATAACATTATGTCCACATCAACAGCATACCAGAGCACATCGGTCTCACGATCTCATTGTCTGAGACTTTTGAGAATGAACTCGATGGGGATCATTTCTCCTGTAGAGCCAGAGTTCAACTAAAGTTCACCTTTCTGTTGGTGACACCCGATGCAAAGATGCAATGCATTACGTCTAAAACTATAAAAAGGAACATCCATTTACACATATAGTGTCTTGGTTTAAAAAAAAAAAAAAAGATATTCACAGTTACTCAGAAGCCAGCCAGAAGTGCATAGAGGCAAACAGGCACGTTGGTGTTCTTTGGCATCGGCCAAGGTGATTAGAATAACACGACCCGGCTCCCAATTCAACGCAAACTGGCGGATGATTTCCTGACTTGGTCTAAACGACCTTCTGCACGCTGTTTATCTCTGAGCAGGTTTGTCCTCCTCATGCTGCAGTTGATAGCCTGCACAGCCTGAGTGCATTTGGGAGCAGATGAGGCACTGCTTCTGTTTGTAATGACAGGGTTATTTTTGAGCACCGGGGGAGACACAGGACACCAGACGAGAAGGATATACTGAGAAGGGGAGGGAGGCAAATCAAATTGAGTAGAAAACCTGGAAGTTGCAGAAGCGAAAAGTTGGAACTGAGGAGCTCAGGGTTGCACACGGAGTTTAAAAGAGGGCTACATTTCACATCACACTGCACCTATTTTCCATATATTTAACAATATATGTGACATTGGGACAATATGTCTTATGGGGAAGGTGATACAAAAGGAGAGGCAGCACCTGGAGGCATAGATTGAAGGGGTAGAGGAGCTGAGGGAGTAACACTGCCATGGCGGCACTGAGCAGTACTTTCTCAGGTCATAAGGCGAGAAGAAAGCGATGTATTTGTCGTACTGTGATCGATCGCCCTCACATCTGTTCTCTTTCAACAAGAAAAGTATAACGGAGGGAAAGAATCTTGGAGGGACGCTAAAACCTCAGCAATTCTTTGAAGATTAATACGTTCATGCTTTTTTTCTCTCTCTTGAAGATAGAGAAAGCAAAGATTTGATTGTCATTTTAGCTTCTCTCTCGCTTACATTCTCTCTTAAGTTACGTAGTTTATTCCCGCTATGTTGGCAGGGGTCACTGTAATTTAGTTCTCGGTCTTTGTCGTCATAGATTGAATTCACAGCAATCATCATTATTATTTATTATTATAATTATTATTAAGTGTTTCTGATGCAAATGCATTACTTGTACTGAAAAAAATATTGTAGTTCTTCATGCTGTCCTTAACTAAATGCTTTGCCCTTCGATTCTGCTTTTTTAGTTTTATAAATATAATGATAACATGAATTATAGCGCAGCCTTTGACAGACACGGGGGCAAAATGAAAGCAATATTTACAACAGAGAGCTGAACTGTTCGGCCCAACAACGCACGCGTCTGATAAAAATATCAGGATACATGAAACACTCCATTAAAACAAATATATGCATATAATAAATAGTTAACACGTGTCTGAACAACTGTTTAATATACAAAGAGCAAGTGAGCTTATTGTGGGTGTATGTTGTGTAACTCACGTTGTCAACTTCCAAAGGCAACAAGAATCAGAAATTATGAACATTTATTACCAAAGTTTGTTGCACATACAAGGATTTTGCGGTTGGTGCATAACATCGGACAGTAAGACAATGAGACAAAGGACAACCAGGCAAATAACACAGTGCAGGAAAAGCAAGGACGAGGTCATTGGCTGAGACGGTGGATTGATTTCACTCAGCCAAGGAGGTACATATAGAGCATGTTGAGTTGGCTGCTCCCCCTCCTATTATTGCAATCGCAGGCAAGATGATGAGGCACATCACATAGAAGCATACGTCAATAATGAATACTGATGACAGGAAACTGATGTCATGTACTGACTGGAAGTGAGGCGATCCGAGTCTCATGTTAAGCATGTTAATTATCTGAACCGTCCTGGAATCTTTTCATAATTTGACTTCCAGAACATGTTTTTTTAAACTAAATTTTCTTTTCATTCGTTCCTTTTCATTGCTCACCTCTTTAATCTCTCTATCGCTCTGTCTTTCTAGCTGAGTGTGGCGGCACCATAAAGGATGAGCCTTCTGGTCGTATACTTTCTCCTGGCTATCCGGCCCCATACGAGCACAACCTGCACTGCATGTGGACTATTGAGGCCGCCCCTGGAAGCACAATCAGGTTTGTTTGCGTCTTCTAGTTGTTGTTTTTTTGATTACATTGTTCTTTTCAGGCTTTTCTTTCAATCTACCACCTTTCAATACACTTCCAATTTAGCACCTCTTTTTGCCGTGGTATTCACCCGTTTCACAGGCCGCTGTGTAATCAATCTTCAGGGAGCTGTTATAGTTCAGTTCCCACTGGGTGAGGGGAAATGCCACCTAGATCCACAAGGAAGACAAGTGTTTGGCTTTTGTTGGTTTCATGTGCTTTTCTTTACCGAATTGGATTCAATTTTAAGCAGGAACAAATCCTGCAAGGTGAATGATTTTGGTTACTTTCAGACAATTTAAACATGGGTTACTCTCCAGATCAATGTATTGTTCCTACTATGTATATTGCATTGGGTACTCATGAGATCATGACCTTGGAGACATGGTCAGCTTATCAGCCACACTGTGACGCTTTCTTCGCTATGTAATGGACCTTTTTGGAATAATTAGCTACACAATCCAGCTTCCTGGACCAACAGCAATGTGGTTTCCAATGTATCTTTATCTATTGACTCTCTACATAGAGACACAGGGGCTCCGTGTACGTGCCTTTGTTCCTACCCACGCATGTCATTATTGAGAAGAATTCACATTGCATTAGCCCAGCGACTCCTGATATATCAAATAGTGTTTTGCTGGAGGAAGCACACACGAGTTTTAGAGAACAAACCCTTCAGACTGGTTTGCCAAGAGATTTTGAAGGAAGAGAGTGTAGGCAAAGGTATAAAGTTTAATATGGAAGTAGATAGATATTAACACTATGGAATAAATGCGTTGATAAGGAGGCAATGAGCCATTCCGCCAATGGATCCTTCAGTGGTTACTGCTACAGAGATCAAATGAGTCATCTCAGCGACATGGTACACTGGACATTGAAGCCATGGGCATTCATCTTAATATTGGTACCGAGCATTTATTAAGAAATATCCATTTTATCTTCGCGTAAATGGTGGTGTACTCTGTGTGTTGTGATACTGTCTGGTGCTTCTGTGACTGTCGCCAATAGGAGAGACAAAGTATGTGACGGGTAGGGAGACTAATGTAATCACCATAGTGTATCAATAGTTGTTCCATCGTTCACAGTCTAAGGAGCAGTTTCCGTATTTTTCATTACATCAGATCAGATCAGTACGGTGTGTACCTTTTTGAGTTTATGGAAATATCTATGATGAAATATGAACTCGGAAAATAACACTTCAGATACGTACTGTATTTGAATACTGTTTTATTTAAAAGAATATACTACACAGGATGGTACTAGTCGAAAGATGTGTGTGTGTGTGTGTGTGTCTTCTGCCTCTACTTTTATCTCACTGATTTATTTCCCAATTTCCCACCTTTTCCTGGCTAAAAAGTATTCTACCTGTTCTTTTATCTCCACGATAACTCTTTGATGTTATTGCATCATGTATCCTGCAGTACGTGGACTTTGCACGCTTTGATTTAGGATTTCATGAATGAACCCATGTGTTGCTTTACGTTGGCGGAGCAACGACTGATGCCGCTCATGGAATGGACGCGTCTCTTTGACAGATGATCCCACAGAGACCATTTGCACACATATTGATGAAGGTTGCTCTACTGTCTGAGACATATTCTTTACACATACCATCTCAAACAGTTGCTAAAAAAGCACACAGCTTCAAGTTCCATGTTCGCTTCTCCCTCTCAATCTCCCTTTTTCCTTATCGCTTTGCACGTTGATGCATGCACACAGACACACACATCCATGCGCACCCCCCCACATACTTACTTATTTATCATCTTCATGCGCACATACACGTACTCTGTAGACTCCCCACAGGACTCGTGATTGCAGCCAGACTATTTTGTATTCGTATGCGAGCCTCTCAGCGCTCTCCATTTCTCTCTCTGTTTCTCTCATATGAATACAAAATGATTTAGGCAGAATCAAAAGAGACCCGAGGAATCTTCTCCCGTCCGTCCGTCTGCCTCCCTATCTCATCTCCCGACAGCAATCCCTCTGACACTTGATTGAGCTACTTTATCTTGTTAAGAAGGGGGACGAGTGTAAAGGAGAGCCCTTAGCCGTAAACTTCAAAACATGGCTCTCTTTGATTCCACAAAACATTAATCGCACACACATCTCCTATTCCTTCGCGAGACAGTAATTCCACTTCTTTCAACCTGTGGTTCTATTCATCCCCGGACAAAGCCTGCCCACAACCCCCCCCCCCCCCCCCCATAAAATGTCCGTGAAGGGGAGAAGTTGTCTTTCAAGGGACTTTCCCCACTGGAGGGACAACACGTCTCTTCGTAGTTCCTCTGCAGTAAACAGCTTTGGACGGCACGCCGTGACGCCTTTCGTTAGCATTTAACAAGTGCACCTGTGCACACGCTCTGCAGCTGTGGCGGTCTGCATCACAAGGGAAAGCAAGACGAATGGCCACAAAGAAAGTTTTTTTTTTTTTGTTCCCTCTCGTGCTGCATCACTCTTATCCCCTTACCATCTTCTCTTTTTCACCATCTCCTTAGCCCGCCCCCCAGCCATCACTCTCAGATACTGACAAGGAGAGATCGGCTATTTAGATCTTGTATAAAAGGAACCAATTATCCTAACATGCATCCCACGTCCATCCTTTCCGTCTGACTGCTCAGCAGAAAATCCCTCCAATCCTTCAGAGCTTCCTGTGCTCTCCATCAACCTCGTGTCCTCCCGCCGTCGTCCTCTTCCTCCAGCGGCAAGGCAGTGATTAACGTGGGTCGCTTTTCGTTCCCTCCCTCACCTTCTGCTTTCCTTCGACGTACGTCTTTCCTTTTCCACCCACCTCTCCATCTTCCTGTTAGCACATGAATCTGGAAGTGGAACATGATGCCAATCGGTGTCTGACAGTCCTGAAGGTTGCGTCGGCACACCAGATATCACTCCACCTTAAATATTTTTGTCATGTAATGCTTAAGAATAGTATCTGGACAGAAAGTTTGCACCAAGTTGTTCTAGATCATTGTGGAATGTTGCATCTGTGCACCTGCTGCTTCAGAGCTGCCAAGAAAGGAGCACACTTCTTCCACTGGTGCATTTCGAGGGATCGTTTTCACACACAAACACATTTTCTTTATTCAAGCCACCGAGTTGTTGACACCCATGTGTCTGATCTTTAAGCAGCTGCCAACCTAGGCAAACTAAATCGGCGTCTTCTCTAACTCTTAATAGAATAAACACTTAGGGGGTTTAATTTTCTGTGCCACAAGAGAAAATTGAGATATGTGCCTCGCAATTTAAGTTGGGAACCAAATCGGCATCGGTTGTCTTAGAGGCCCAGAGCACTGGGGAGAAGAAAAACAGGTTTAGCTTGCTCTCCCTTCCGTCCCCTTTGCGGCACATATCTATTTATTTATTTATTTGCCAACGTTTCATTCGCAGCTTTAAATGATTACCATATCTTACAGGGTATTACTTGCGCGTCAGTGAATATTAGCGGGAGAACTGCAAGCAGAGGAATGGCTACAAAGAGCAGGATTAGTATTTATGCCATTTCTTTGAGGATGAAAGTTGGGAACATGTCACGCGTTGCTCTGCAGAGATAAGGAGGTTAATGTGCGTGTGTGCTTACGTACGGCCGCGCAATGCAATATACCCCCTTTTACCAGCGCCACCCGTCCATGTGAATTTGCGCAAATAGATCCTCGTGCACCTGTCTGCATCTGTTTGTTTTACGTGCACTGCTTTCACAGGCGTTACAACGGGACTCGTACAAGTGGGTCGCGTACAGTATCCACAGAGGCAGCGCATTGTTGGGTAGCCTCTGGCTGCGGCTCCCACATCAGACAGTATGGAGATCGGAGTCTGACACCAATTATGCAGAAACGGTGGGAAACTTGTTGCCAAACCTGACATATCAGTGGGTTGCTGTTTCCCCTCTGCATAATCTGTAGCTCAAGGCTCTGTTGTTGAGTGTATGTAAAGGGATGGGGATCCTTAAAGCTCAAAAGGTACCCTGATGTCCACTGGTTTACTGGGGCAGGGATCCACACGCCAGGTGTTTAACTGGAAATCAAGTTGCGAAATTTAATCCTGAATAGGTTGATTAATAGTTTAACTAATCTCAAGCTTGTGAACCAAATAATATAATCAACAGAGCTCTACGGATTTCTCTTTTTGGAAAAAAAAAAGAACTGAAGGGCTGCATGATCATTTTGATAAGTGCTGTTTGCTTTATATTAAAACTGAAATTATTGAAACATGAGGCAGTCAGGATTTGGAGTCTTCATAATAAAATAATTTTCATAATCTAATTTGTTTTGGCTCTTTGAATCATTCAAATATATTTTGATGGCACACTTCTGACATATTTTCATAAGCTTGGGATGCCTTTGTATATTTATATTGCTTTGAAGTATCTCACGCATTTATATAAACACTAAGAGAAGATCTTTTCTTCTCTTATGTAAATATATCTGTGGAGTTAAAGAAAACGCTTTGTGTGAGTTACACCTTCATCTCAGTGCACTTCACTGTTTCATCTTTTTTACTTGCTATGCAAGACAGCAATTTGTTTCTGGGAATTGAATGAGTTGACAAACATTTTAGTATTTCTTGCATTTGAGACCGCTGCTGAGAATACATTTTGTCTTCAAATGACTCCTTTATATTGAGCGGCCCATGTCGACTTTGCTGTCAGTCTCCCCTTTGCTCTAAAATACGACGTTCTGTCCTGCTGAGCCCAAACACATACGCATACAAGGCTCCGAGCAATATGTCATTAGAACCCCACTGCACGAGGCTGCTGCTTTTTACACACAAGAGTACGCGAGTACACAACTACAGCGCATTTCACATCCAGTGGACCACCAGCTGGCTGACAGCTGTCTGTGCCAAAGTGAAGGAACTAGTTTGACAGCATCATCCTTCTCATGTCTAGACTCAAACTATTAAAGCCCGTGGCAGACGTTTCTGCTTGACTGACACAGTGAAACATCCGCTGAATGCTCTGGATCTGACGTCTGTGAATCGCTTTTAAATCCTACAAGTCTTTTATTCGTTCATGTTGAACGAATGACCTTTTTTAAACAATATCATTACTTTTCTGCTTTCTTATAATGACATTATATTTCGTAGACTAAGATAGAAATAAATGACAGGTTTTATGCAAGGTGGATGATTCCTTCTTGAATAACGATGTGTCTCCGTTCTGGTAATAGTGAAAGCGTAAGTGCTGCTTGTCTGAACGAAGGGGACGCGGAAGCCTTCAGGGAATTCCACCTCTCAAATGGCATGCGGGCCCTATGACGTATCTTGTCTTCTCTCCTTCTCAGCCTGCATTTCCTGGTTTACCACACGGAGGAGGTCCACGATGTACTGCGGATCTGGGATGGGCCGCAGGAAGGAGGGGTCCTGCTGAGGGAGCTCAGTGGTTCAATGTTGCCCCCGGATGCCCACAGCACCTTCAACACTGTCAGCCTGCAGTTCACCACTGACTTCTTCACTAGCAAGCAGGGCTTTGCTCTGCAGTTCTCTGGTGAGTAGAAAAAGGGAGCGGGAGGCGAGAGATGAACAGCTACTCGGCTGTTTTTTTTTACTGGGTTTAGAGAAGAACGAATGTGCAAGCTCAACTCTGAACGACGACAAAAAACATTTTCATCACGTGAACAAGTGAACAATTTCATTTCGGATCATTAAGTGTCGCCTTGCTCCTCCAGTCTCCACTGCGACCTCCTGCAACGACCCGGGCATGCCGACCAACGGGACGCGCGGCGGTGACAGCAGGGAGCCCGGAGACCACGTGGTGTTCCAGTGTGATCCGGGCTACATTCTGCAGGGGGCCAACAGAATAACCTGCGCGGAGATCAACGGCCGCTTCTTCTGGCAGCCGGACCCTCCGACCTGCACAGGTGATAAACCAGGATGCAATCATCAGTTGTGGCCTGTCGTGTTGCGTGGCCTACGCCTTCATCCCTAACAGATGCACTAGAGCAACTCTGGCGTCAGCGAAATATCCCTCTCACCGCCTCACACCTCATTCAAAAGTCTGCCGTTAAGATTCTAAATGGAACTATGAAACTTGACCACAATGGAATAAGCCTTGAATCCTGTCGGTTTTAGGAGAGATTATCGATTACCTGCGAAGCCTTGGTAAGCCTTGTTGCAAATCATCAGTCAGCCCCATTTCCCAACACCCGTTACCTCACCCTCAGATTGGCAGATGCATCATTCCTTGTTAGACCGACATACAGATTAATACTCAAAGGTTATGGTCCCTTTGCAGTCGGGTCTCAGGGCTTATTGCATATATATATTGTTACAGCTAGATATTACGTTTGTGCGTGTATATAACGCGAATGTATTTAAAGAGAAAATATCAGGATAAAAACAACTGAGACCTCTCAGTCAGACCTCTACTATTTTTTTCCTGTTAGATAAAATCACACTCGGTGCTCTCCAAATAAACAGGAATTAACAATGGTGATTCAGACATTGTTATTAGCCGCTTTGTTTAATTAACGCCTGTCTTAATTAGTTTGATCATTTCTTTTGTGTGGGGTCAGAGCACCTCTCTGATCCCAGGTCAGATCATGGAAAGCAGTGTTAATGGGCAATAGCTCTGTCTCAATTAAGCGTGTGTCACTGGCACTTCCTGTGGGGAACCCAGATAGAACAGGAAACTATTGTAAAAAACAATGCACGTGCTTGATTAAAAGTACCTAAAGTTACCTGAAACCTTTTCAGAGCCTTGTCTGCTTATTTTTTGCATATTCCTTTCCCACTAATTCCCTTTGTCGGTGGTACTTTATTAGCAGTTGGTTGAAAAAGACCTAATTTCAGAGACTTGCAACCTCTTGAGTTTTAACAAAATAGCAATTTCATCATATACCATCTAATCACTTGAATGTACAATAGCTGAAAGGTACGTTTACAGATGCAATGACCCCTCCCGTCCCGTAGCACCATGTGGCGGGAACCTGACCGGTCCGAGTGGGCTGATTCTGTCTCCGGACTATCCTGAACCCTACCCGCACGGAAGGGAGTGTGACTGGACAGTCACTGTAACACTGGACTACGTCATTGCTCTTAGCTTCAACCAGTAAGCACCAGTAGGACACAAGCTGCAACATTTCTGTCCCTGACGTATTTTACACAACAATAAACAAACACTGCTCCTGCACTGATGTCTATGTAAGTTTGTTTTACTTCTTTTTTTACCAGGTTTAGCTTGGAGCCCAGTTATGACTTCTTGCATATCTATGATGGACCGGACTCCCTCAGCCCCTTGCTGGGGAGTTTTTATGGCACAGACTTTCCAGACCGCATTGAGAGCAGCTCCAACACGCTGTTCTTGGCTTTCCGCAGCGACGCTTCCCTCAGCAGCAATGGATTCGTTCTGCAGTACACAGGTATGCTCGGGATTTTGTCCCGCAGTAGCATTGCCTTCTTGAAGTATTTAGCCGATAAGAAGAAGAAAAAAAAACGAGCTAGTGGAAACTCATTTTGTTTGTCTTCATGTTAAAGTTTTTTTTTATCTCCGACATCTGCGAAACTCAACAAAACTGGGAATTTTAAATACCATGTGCAGCTTCATCCCTTAAACAATTCATGTCCTAAACTGCTCTCTCCGGCGGAGTGAGAATGGATTTACTCTCTGCTGCTTATCGACCTTGCATATTGTCTCTTTTTTAACTTTCTCTTGTGTCTAGTCCAAAGCTAGTGAGATTAGTAATGTGAAAATCACTTAAGCTAAAGAACGGGATGTGCTGCTGTGTCCTGATCACCATCCTCCCGTTGGTGCTTTTGTCCGCTTTGGCTTCATTATTGATCCCCGCCTCCTCTACAAGCCGAGCATCACATTAGGAAAAGGAAAAAGCCGGCAGCATGTGTGCTTTTACATTTTCGGATTCTTTGTGTTATTCGGCACTCTTCTTTTTCTTTTTTCGGCCCTTTACAGCTCCACAAAACGCTGCTCGTTTTGTCGTCTCACATCTGGGCTGAACTGGCCTGCAGCATGTTCTTTTGCGGACCCCCGTTGTTTTACTTAACACGCGGGATTGTGTACTGTTCTAAGGTGCAAAATGGTCGCACACTTTACTTGACAAACGGTCAGTTGGTTTACGGACAACACAACAACATCTGCGCTCTCCGCCTCGGTGCCTGTACGTTAGAGCCTTTTTCCGGACAAATATATCGAGGCTGAGGAAACTCTGAATTAGACTGGGCCGCCCTTCGTTAGGGGTTTTGCTTGAGAGAACAGTGTTGAATCCCCCTCAATCTTCAAGCCTCCATCTGACAGCTGTTTAAGGTTAACGGACGTTTAAACAATTCCGGATCGACCTCCGGCTCTCCGTCTCTTGGCCGGTGTTGCGATGGGATTTCCGACTGATTTGGAAATGCTGCCTGTGCATACAGTGCCGTACAGAAAGTGTACCGAGGAAGACATTTGTTATAGCGTCTACCTCTTAGCTCGCTCCCAGCAATATTTTCTGCAGTGTGTGATAGAGTGTGTGATATCGTATGGCCAATCTGTCGGGGCAGATGGACTCAGTGTGTGGCTCAGAAAAAAAAAAAAACTCCCTCTGCCTACTTCCAATTCTCCACACTAATGAACCATAACCAAATAATACATAAATTACCTCCTCAGTTTTGGAGAAACAACATGGCACAAAGCATGTTCGGCCGTGTGGTTCTGATCCGGTTGGTGGGGACTCAAGCAGGTTGAGGAGTGGGTCCCGGCAAGCATTTAGCGAGCCCGCCACTGAAGATCGCATTAGGGAATCTGCTCCGAAGTTGCTGTCGGCCTTTTTCACCGAGCCATGGCGACATCTTTCGGTTTTCTGTGTTTCTGGCCGTGTGGCCGGTGAAGCTCTCTGGAGAACCATGAGGGCAAACACCTGCCATGCCGTGGCCACATCAGAATATCACACAAAATACGAGTGTCCTGATACTCGAATCTGTCTCATACAATCACACATAAACGCCTTCCCAAACAGACGATGCCACTCGCACATTTTCCTCTCACGCCAGCAAACGTCTCGGGATAAACGGGCCGGCTTCGCTGCCGGCGAGCGACCTTCTCAGCGCTTGCTTAGGGGCCAGGGCCGGTCCACACCTGACGCCCGCTACATCCATCATGCCTCCGCTGTCTCTTGCCAGGTGTGCGGGTTGAATGTAGGAGGCATCAAGGGAAGGTCCAGGTTTACATCCCACTATGAAAGGGCTCAACCGGTCTAGAACAGGTGCCCCTAGGAGACGGACCGCCGACAGGCCAAACGCGTGGCACCGGCACTCTATTCAGCCATGAAGGGCGGCCTCCTGTTTGGTCAGCAGGTCCCCAAGCTTTCATCTTTTAAACTGGGCATTTAGCCGAGGTGCTTTGTGTACATTTCATCATCCATAAATCATGAAGACATGCTTATGATCCATTTTGCACGCCATGTGCCTTTCTTATAAAACAAAGGGAGTTGGCTTGACGGCATACAACAGGAAAAGGTTGCAAATGTGGCCCCACTACAAGAAAAAACCCTATTTAAAAATCATCTCCAACATGTTGGTCATCTTCAGTAGAGAAGTGGATGGGAATTTACACATTATTAACGTTCTATGGATGACCCGAATAGTAGAGTATCCAATGACTCAATATGAAGACGCCTGACGTACCAAACGTCTCCATGGCAGGAAAATATGTTTAAAAAAAAAGGCTAATTCATTTCTGGCTATATTAAGTTTGCATTCATTAAACATCGAATTGCTTCATGTCCCCCAACCAATCATGATATATAGCTTCTCTTGAGGTAAATATCAGCCTATTAGTAACTCTGTTATTACATTTTTCTTTTTTTTGTCAATGAATAACCTTCTTAATGAAGATGCACTATCCAAATTTCCCAGAACAAAAGAGCACGTTACTCAAATATGCATTTAATAATTTGAGCCCCACTATATGTGGCCCCATTTCAGTACTGTTCAGACAGTATTGGGTCAATACACTAAAACTCAACGCAAAGCACAGATAATAACATTGAATTCTGAGACGTTCTTTGTTGGTATTCCTATTGATCTTTGCAAATATAATGTGTGTCCTACTTGCAGCTTAGTTTCAGGTTGTAGATAGTGAGGCCCGTATTTTCTGAGGCACAGAATTGTAACTTGTAAGTTTTCCTGACAAAGTGAGTGAACCGCGTTAAAGATTGAGCTAAATTGCTGAGGTCATATTTTTTTTTTCCCCCTCCCTGTGAAATGCGACAAATTGACAGGCCTCCGCTCACATGCACATTTTCAACCTGAGAACAATCTGATGGCAGATCAAGCGAGACATCTTTCTTACGGCCTCAGAAGTGGTGATTGATACGCGGTTACGTGCGGTGCGTGAGTGTGTGTCGAGGCTCCAGTGTGTTCGCGAGAGAGAGAGACAGAGAGAGAGAGAGAGAGAGCGCTTGCGTCTGCGCGTTGTCTTCTCCAGTTGACTGCGCAGCGAAGCGTCGCGTGAGAGGCGGTTGTGTGCAGTCAGCAGACCTTGGACCCACAGCGTGCCACTCTCAATCAGCTGCTTGTCTGTCTCCCCAGCCATGCACACCTCCATCAGCCACAGATGAAAGGGCACCGTCAAGGCCTAGAGAGAAAAGTGGCAGTCAGTGAGATCTATTTACTGAAAGACCAAAGCCGAGGGTTTCGGAAAATTGGGAATGAGCACAGAAAGCGACAAAGGAAGGAAGGAAGGGAGAAATATGAGAATATCTGGAACCTCGGGCAGAAAACAATTTCTATTCTTGTATCACATCCGCGGCTTGATGCAAAAATCTTTTCATTGAACACCGGGACGCATTCCTCTCCGTCACTGATTTTCCACCGTGTTACCTCTCTCCACAGAGAACCCCAGGGAGTCTTGCTTTGAGCCGGGCGTGGTGCGAAATGGGACTCGGGTGGGCGCCGATCTCAAGCTGGGCTCCACTGTCGCCTACCGCTGCGACAGTGGCTACACACTAGAGGGGGACCCAACCCTCACATGCATCATGGGGGGAGACGGCAAGCCGAGCTGGAACAAACCCAAGCCCATCTGTATTGGTAAACACTGAAATCCGGAGACAGCTGTTGTGGAACACAAACCACTTCTGACTTTATCGCATGTAAACATGCATGTGTGATGGTGTCCTACAGGTATATGCGGAGAGCCGTGTGGGCTTTGCTAATGTCAATAGTTGGGAGGGTGTAGCTTCAATTTAATCGCCAGTTTGAAGAGAGCTTTTATTTTATTTTTTGCATATCTGCTCCCTGCACACATGGAAAAACCTGCGTCACCTTGACTTGCCTCTGACATCCCTGAGACACAACTGACACACAATAAAAAGCCGGTAGCCGGTGGGATCTGGCGCTCCCAGTGTGAATGCATGTACACACCACGCTGATTGTCACACGAGCAAAGCGCACTGACACGTACGGGATCAGCACCGGCACAGAGATTAGAGCCCACGTAGAGCGTTTTTTAGGGAGCAGGAGGCCTGAGGACATTCAGGCCTGATCTCACCCGGGCTAACCTACAGGGACACTTGGAAAACATTGCAATTTCACTCTGGCAAACACTAGGGACATCTTCCACCCCAAACCCAATCAGACAAGAAAAGTAATTTGGGAGGAATAGAACAGAGGGGATGGAAGAGTAGGAGGAGAGATGGAATGTTTGCACCATTGGCTTTAGACCTTCCTCCTCCGCCTGTCTCTTCACGTCTCATCTCTCTGTGTGTTTCTTTAGCTCCATGTGGTGGACAGAACTCCGGTTTGGAAGGAGTGGTCTTGTCTCCTGGTTACCCCGGCAACTACAGCAGTGCACGGACCTGTCTGTACTCTGTGGTGGTGCCCAAGGATTACGGTAAGACAAGGAAATTCACTGCACTTCTGGATGTATTCATTTCATCCCAGGCAATATTTAATTGTGCACTTGTGTGTGCCTGAGAGAAGATAATTATGTGAGTTCTTTTAAGATGCAGTAATTCTATAATGCACCAAACAGCCATTAAAGACATAAACTGTGCCCAGCTGCCTGACTAAATTTCACTTATTCTTTCACCTTGCAAATAAATTAAAGTAAAGGAAAACTTTAAACTTTTTTCCCTCACACATAAATGTAAAAAAAAAAGTATAGGAAGCAACAAGTTTGAGCAAAACCGTTAAAAGGCTTTAAAAGCTCCCTTGCACTTATATAAATAATATATATACATATGAAAAATCACATTTATATGTATGTATGTATATAAATGTGATCTTTCATCACATAGTAATTGATGATTCCAATACCAATTTAGTCTTTTATTTCTATACACATGTTTCCACATTACTTTGGCAGAGCAATTGAATCACTATCTTACACCAGGCACACAACATGTGTGTCTCTCACACACACACACACACACACACACACACACGCACACACACACACACACGCACACATACAGAGACACACCGACATCAAAAATAATTGGTGTCTGGAAGACCCGGCCTTCCCAGAGTTTCACCACGTTTTGGCATTTCCATTTTAAAGGTCACAGCTTGCCTCCAATATTCAATCTGATACTGTAGAAACCGCATATCATTCAGAAAGCAAAACAATGCACAAGTATGAAACAGCTAAAACCTCCAAGTACAGAAGCAAACGCGTTTCACTTGGTTGGCCACAATGTCGCACGCCCCGACTTCCTGTCCGTTTCTAGCCCCGTCTTCTTTTTTTCCTCTTTCCTCGCATTGTCACCGTTGCGCCTCTCTGAGGGGAATCTCAAGTCCCGTCATTGTTAAATGACATTAAACAGTAGAGGCCTCCGTGTTTTTTTTTAGTACTTATGCCTGGTCTTTTGAATGTCGAGGTCATGATGCCCATTCAGAAGTCTGGCGTTACTCCAAACTGACAGGGGCTGCCACTCTTTCTGGACCCCGTTGGCAACATATTTCACTCGATGGATCCATAATAATAGCGGATATTAAAATCCTGAAGGTGGACATTTGCATTTTCCTGGAAAATGACAGGGAAGGCCGAGGCAGCACAGCCACAACGATTCTCAGCTCGATTTCTTGCCGCTTCTCATTAGGCTCACCCCTCCCCCCCCCGTCCCCCCCCACTGCCCCGATGATAGGCTACTGCCCCCGATGCAGAGGGCAGGGTGGCTGTCACTGCAACCGGTGGTGTCTCTTATCATTAGGTGGAGGGGAAGCCACTGGAGCCGAGGAGTAGAAAAACAGGAGTCATGTTCAAGAGTAGCTGCCATCAGACCTATTGCTGAGCACAAGTACTCTCTCCCCTTTGCCCTCTCCCTCGTTCTCTTCATCCTCCTCTTCAATGCGCAGGCAAACTACACAAAGATTAGATGTGAAAGGACTGAATTTGTGCCGTGGTGGCAGCAGAAAGGATGAAAGCCCCATCACGGAGCTTTAGCCACACAGTGTACAACAGTCACCGGCGGAGCCTTTCATCCACAACAAGCAATCAAACCCAGACAGGATTGTTGATCTAGTTGTGTAATCCATTTTTTCTTTGCTTGTCAGAACTGTCAGTATTATCCTGCTCACTTTAATGTAGACACTTGAATTGAAATACTCTTTTTGTGCCTGTATGTCTCTTTTCCAGTGGTCTTCAGTCAATTCACCTTCTTCCACACGGCCCTGAATGATATCGTAGAGGTTTACGACGGGGCGACACAACACTCCCGGGTTCTCAGCTCCCTGTCTGGAGCGCACACAGGTACTTAAACAAACACACGCTGCCGGCTACCTGGGAGGACACTAAATCCTACACACCCGCGCAGGTTATTGTTTAAATTCAGCAGCAGTATTTAACTAATCCGCATATGTTTGTCTAGTCTAGTTCCGCGTCCCTTTCACGAGGACCCGGGGAAACTCGGGGACAAATTGCTGACACAGGCAGAGCTGCCGTGGCTGCATGCGGGCTCCAGTGAGCTGTAAAACAATTCAACAGAAACAACAACAACAACAACTTAAGAGTCACAGGGACAGCACATCAGCAGACAGGCGCAGACGCCCATGCAGCTGAAGTGGGATCAAACCAACATGTGTTAGCTCTCAGGATATACCTGCTTGCAGGTTTGTAGGCAAACAAGTGGGCTCGCACGCACACATCCAACCGCCTGTGTGCCGGGTTTACGCAAGAGAAGTGAGATATTTATTCTTTACACTTGAAACAGAGACACTTTTTCAAACGCGCATGAGCACATCCAAGACTATCGTAAATATTACAACGTTAAGTTAAGTTTACACGTCTCAGCTTTACAAAACATAACTTTCTAGTAATTTGAGAAGGGTAATACCTTTAATGATTATTCACAGTTTAGTTATGTTGAGGAAAACCTTGTTTTCCATGAACATCAATGATATAGAAACATCTGTTCACTGCTTTCTGTCAGAAACCATACTGTAAACTTTATTTTCGACACAAAATGTCAAACCTTAAAAAAGACATGCAATGTGTGAAGGCAAAGAAGAACGAATGAAATCTGTTGTTAGCAGTGTTATGGAATTACGTATTGATCTTCTACAACAGAAAAAGCATGAGAAGCCTTTCAAGAGGGGCGCTTTCGGGAAAAAGTGGGTGAGGTTCGGGCAGCTCTCCATCTGGACGTGTCCTTGTCCTGTGGCTCGACAAAAGCCAAATTACTTTGGTCTGCGTCCAGACTTGTCTCACAAAAATCCGGTTCACAGCTCAATAAACAGGCCGTTATATCAAATGAGGACTCCTGGTGGAGCCGAGCCGACACACTTTGGCAAGGGGGGAGCGAGTTGAAGCTCACGCACCCACCAAACATAATAATCGAAGCTCGCAAATAGACACACATCTTTAAGGAAGCAGTTCACCCAAACGGTTTCATGTACCAGCCGTCGTAAACATATAGCCGGTAATAATTTTAGTAGCTGGCAGATTTATTCTGACCAAAAAAAGCAGATTACATTAATCTAGTTGCAGCAAACGTGTCGTTATCTCATGTGTGGTGAGGCACATTTCTAGTTTTGAAACGTACGGGCACTTTCACAGGCAATGGTGACAGACAGAATTAAATGTGAAAATGGAGATTTGAACACGATAAAAGGTGGGAATTAGAAAAGAAAATGAGACGGCATGCAGAAACCACAAAAGGACTAAATCAAGAAATCAATGATATTCATCCAAATGCAAATTTTTTTAATGAAATTATTAAACAGCATGATGAGATGAGTCTTGTTTTGACTACATTTTAATTAACCGCTTTTGATTCTTTTATTTCGTTTAAATAAATCCTATTCATAAAATATCTTAATTGTCTGTAATCCACTCCGGGCTGCTCTTAACTCTTAACGCTGTTTGATTTGTGGTTAAGCAGCCGGAGCGTTGATGTCTGATTCTGTGTGACTGTGCACCAACAACTGCCGCTGAATTGTGACCGCTGCCTTCCTGCCAAAGTCACATCTGTCCATATAAGCCTTTCACTTTGAGGGCAAAGTGGTCTGGAGCCAAAAAAGTGTCATGGGGGTTCATACATCACATGCTGACACACGTTTGATCCGTCTAGATGAGTACCTGCCCCGCACAGCAGATTATGAAACACCGTAACCACGACAGCACAGCAAGGGCTTTTAATAAACTACCCAGCATGCCTTGGGGATCCTACCAGCGTGGCTCCAGCAATCACGGGGGAAGAAGGCGCGTTAAGAAAAAACGTGCCATTGGAAATATTCACACGCAGGACAAGACGCCCCGACTCGGGAGTTAAGCCACGTCCGACTTCCACAACGGTGGCGACAGCGAGCAGACGCAGAGTGATGAGATGCGCGGCGGAGGGCCAGTCAGCTGCACGGCGAGAAGGGGGGGGGGGGGGGGGGGCAGACGCTCGCACTGTGTGTCTCGTGTTCGACGCCAGCCAGAAAACAGTTTTCCACCACAGTAGAGACGCCATCGGAGGCGTTTAATTACACAATGTGCCGATGAATAAGGCAGGTGATCATAATATTGCATTTTCACTAATAACAGTGAGGATCTGAATCGTAGTGAGAGATTTGCCACATATACTGTTCCTGTTGAGTGATATGAATGAATACAGTATATATATTTCATTGTAAACATACAGGCAATCTCATGACGTTATATATAAATATATAAAAAGAAATTGTAAATTGTCCACCATTTAATATTTAGTTCATGAATATGTGGTCGCTTAATAAATTACAGTTCATCTGAAAAACTAAACAAACCACAAATGAAAAGATCTAGTTTTGTTGACATATACCATCCAAAACAAAACCCAACTGACCGAACTTGCTCCTCCAAATCTCGCTACGACTGGATCTTGATCTTGAAATTGGACGGAGTGGCAGCCACTTAGCGTAGAGCGACCGTCGAGTCCGGCCTGCACAGTCTGCCCTTAAGGCGTCTTTAATGTCAGCGGGAGCGTGATTGTGGAGGGCCTCGCTGGTGATTAACCTAGAATTTGATTCTCTATTGATGTACGGCCATTGAAGTCAAGTCTGGAGAGCTGTGATCTCTGCAGCTGGTTCTTCGGCACTTCGGGGTCTTGATGCTCTTATTTCATACCAGCTGCAGATCCTCCAGTAATGATTCTTTAATTGGGTACGCGAACGGAGAGTCACGGCAGTCCAGCTGGGACAAGACAAAGAAATGAACCGTAGATCATATTCCTGAGCGCGGAAAAACAGGAACACAACAGCGAGCTTGCGTTCTCTGAAGCAGATGTGCCAGAACATGCTTTGATATCGTCTGACTGCGCTCATGGGCTCGGGTGTGATGAAGATGCTAAAGGAAAGCGGTTACCATCTCACAAGCACAGCGTGATCCGGTTTGACAGTGAAATATAAGGATGCCCTTAATAATCACCTTCCATTTCCATATTTTGATATGCTGCGGCTGGCTTATGGAGCCTTATAGGCATATTGTACTTTCATCACAGTGGGTCTTTCTGTGAAAAACTAATGTGCCCTAGCAGCACTTTGCTCAAACACGTTAGAAGCTGTGACTTTAACGTCTATATCTCATCATAGGGGAATCGTTGCCGTTAGCAACCTCCAACCAAGTCCTGATCCGTTTCACCTCCAAAGGCCAATCCAGCTCTCGAGGATTCCACCTCGTCTACCAAGGTAAGTTTGTACACAGTGAACACGTGCACATTAAACAGTCGGATCATTCAGACAGCGACACCCATCGTAACTATTTGAGAATAGATCATGTTGCCATTGGAAATGTCACAGTAAAGACAGTAAAAACCTGTTTGCGTCGCTCTGTTCGCCCCCCCCCCCCCCCCCCCGAAGCCGTGCCACGGACAAGCGCCACCCAGTGCAGCTCAGTCCCGGAGCCCCGGAATGGCCGCCGCATGGGCAACAACTTCGCCGTCGGTGCTGTGATCCGCTTTGAGTGCAGTCCAGGTTACGTGCTGGAGGGGCCCAGTGCCATCGAATGCTTGACCGTTCCTAATGCCCTGGCACAGTGGAACAGCTCCATACCCAGCTGTATAGGTAGGCTATACATTCTCAATTACAGACACAAACTTTTTTGTTTTTTTTGTTTTATGCTTTCCTCGATTATTAGTAGGAGTCTTTAATTATTTTATCCGCTCCCTGTCTTTCCGGGTCTCCTACCGTCCCTGTGTCCCTCCCACTTGATGCCTTCTTCAGTGTAAAACTCTTGAAAGTAGCACACAGATGCGAGCTGCCAGCCGCTGCCTGTAGCGAGACAGAGAGAGATCAGCCATGCAGGACGCAGGTGGCGGGCTGCGCCGAGGGTCACAAATCCAACACGCATTCATACACTCACACACACACTCACGTGGAGATATGGGTGTGCAGTTTATGTTCAATGGAACACTCACTCACACACTACAGTACATAGAGCCATAGCAGATGCTTCTACGCTGTCACCATATGTATGCCGATACTGAGCCAGTCTTGTATAAAGTGTTGGTATGGTTTTGTGGGCAAGTCCAGGTGGTTAAGACTCAAGTCCAGTTGTGGTTTAATGATTCGATTTGAGTCCTAAAATCTGGTTTGTATTAAAACAAGCTAGAAAGTGAAAAACTTTAACCTA
This sequence comes from Gasterosteus aculeatus, assembly GCF_964276395.1. NCBI lineage: Eukaryota > Metazoa > Chordata > Actinopteri > Perciformes > Gasterosteidae > Gasterosteus > Gasterosteus aculeatus. The sequence goes on along the minus strand of NC_135697.1, from coordinate 13,238,857 downwards.
ACATTAACCGTTTTGTTTTTATTTTGGGGTCTTGTGCCTTATCTGTTGTGTGATCTTTGTCTTGTTTCCCGTGTTGTACTAATAGAATCACGTCAATGTCCCACGATTAAGCCATATGAACATACTGCTATTAAGTGTGCAAACCAAATGCACATGCTCCGAAGCATATACCTCATCTTACTCTTGCTGCATATTTTTCTATTAGCGTTTGTTGGTTAACTGGTACACGCTTGGTACACTGCGACACCTCTTTTTCACCCTTTCCTCCCACAGTTCCATGTGGAGGTAATCTGACCCAACGAACTGGCACCATCTTATCTCCCGGCTTCCCCGAGCCTTACCTCAACAGCCTCAACTGTGTCTGGAAGATCACTGTTCCAGAAGGATCAGGAGTCCAGGTTTGCACAACACAGTTTCTGCCTGGCATCAACTTTATTCTGTGTGACAGAACTGTAATAATCCGATAATGCAAAAATGTGTTCAATCTCGAGTAAATCCCAGACGGATTCGACCACAGTAGCCACGGAGTGTAAATACACACGCCTCTCCCAAATAAAATCCCAGGTTTCCAAACCACATGGAACCTTTTAGTTCCCCAACATCAAAGGGTTTAGTATCCAACATAATTATACAAATAGAAACTATCTTGACTCGATTTGAAAAAGGTTAGCAGTGCGACCTCATGATACAATATAACAAATGTCTTGTTTAAAAGCTAAATTGTAGCATTTAGAATTCTCAGGGTACAGGAGAACTGCTGCATGACCAAGTTCATAGACTTTACAGTGGCTCAGAATTTAATTTGACGGATCACTATACCTGAAACAAGATTGCACCATTAGAAAATGAATCTGTTCAATTACTTATTCTTTCTTGGGAGTTAATTCATATTGATGCACGTGCGATGGAACTTTACCAGGAACCTGTGTGAGGTCCCTCTGGATGTGCCAGAAGGAAAGGTTTTAGGCTCATGCTTCAGCCTCGGTGGGTAATGACCTCAGCGCAGTCCCTCGACTATTAGCTCGCCAACCTCAGCTGCCTGTCCTTGCAGGTCAAATGCATGAGACGGCCCGCAGGCACGCTTTGCATGCTGCAGTACTCACTAACATCTCAGTAGCTCGAAGGTGAAATAGGACGTAACAGAACAGAGAGGTGGCTGCCCGTGCACTCTCAAGGACAGCAGCATGAAACAGCATACTTTGGAAATGACAAATGAGGGTTTTCGTTCTTTGGAAACACACTCCCAACTCGTTGGAAAAGGGTCACTGCTCGCGCTCCAAAAGATCCAGCAGGCTTTCCTCTGTGTCTACTCCCCCGTGCAGCTGGGTCCTCCTCGTCCCTACTATTTGCGGTCCCGCTCATCTCTTTCACGCAGTCTTTGTTTTTCCCTCCTTGTTTGCTTCCCACCTGCCAGTTAGCCGAGACACATTAGATCGGAGTGTCGCAATCCAGAAGATAACTCTTAAGTAGCGAGGTGCCATGCCGGCACATTTGTCGTGGACACCCCCCCCCCCAATGCAAGATCTATGTGATCTATTTGGTCTCCACAGGACCCACCGGGGCCCCTACCGCCCCTTTAATTGTCTCGTATCTGATCTATAACCATCAGAGAGGAGAGGGCTGAGTGATGGAGTGAGAGGGAACGTGAATGGAGGCTTGGGTAGTAAATGAACAGGGTTACATAGGATGCGGAAAAAAGGGACGGAATGTTTGGTGAGACCGGGGTAGATACTGCAGATAGCAGTGTAGCCGTTCCTAACCAGGGACTTTTTAAAGCGCGGCACGCGGCGTTGTTTGTCCGTTTACTCGGTCATGCACAGACGGCAGAGGCTGCCACGCAAGCAGACGACTGATCCGAACCAGCGCACATTCCCAGAGCCATGGCAAAAACCTTATTGAACCTTGGAAGTGATTTTAGGATACAAGATCATGTCCAAGGACTCTTGAACATCTGGAGTTAAGGAGTCAGGGATGAATGACGATCATCTAGGGATAAGAGAATTGTTGGGCTGTTTTATAGATGTGAGGTAAACCTCCCCATCCTTTGGTTAGTATTCATGAGCAAAATACGCTTTATGATCCAATTTATTTATATTTGAGAATGCAGGATGCTTTTGCAAGTGTGTTTCTCGAGGGGGACAAAAGAAGCCCTTCTTTTGAAGTCTCAGTATGTCTTTCTTTGAAATACAGTCTATTATTCATCATCCTCTGCTGCTGTCATACAGTTTTCCGAAAATTCTAATCCAACCCCCACCACTTAACTACAGCCTTTAAAAATGATGTTTGAAATGTATAAAAGCAAGACAAATGTTACACAATGACTATTTAGCTGTTCTATTGAGAATCCTCAATAGCTTTATTCATTCGAAATTTTACCTCCGCTCTAGTTTAAATAGTATGAAAAGAAAAGAAGAGAAATAACTCTTTCAGTTCACTGTTAAAGTTACTGTAAACAGATGTTTCCCCTGTGAAACCCTGAGGAGTTTAGAAGAGAGGATCTGTGGTTTTGGATCTCTGTTTTCTACATAGAATTATCTCCTTCCGGCCTCTGGTGGCCTTCATGGGACATTTTGACCAAAAGTTCTCAAGTGTCATGTCTGAGACAACTTCTATTCCCAGGGGCCATCTTCTTAGCGCTTTACTGTGTATCTCTTCAGTAAACTTTTTTTGTTTGTGTTCTTCAACCTTGTAATCTGTGTCCTAACGCGTACGCACCCATGATCCTACTGCTCCTGCTGTGCTCCCCAAAATCCCACTTCTTTTCTTCTCTTTGTTCTCCCCCACCTCAGATCCAGGTAATCAGCTTTGTGACGGAGCAGAACTGGGACTCCCTGGAAGTGTTTGACGGAGGCGACAACACTGACACCATGCTTGGCAGCTTCTCAGGTAGTGTAGCTCTTGTTCATATCTGTGTTTTTTTTTTATCTTCTTGCACATTTTCAATCAATTTTGCAATGTTTTTAACATCTCGACCTTCAACATAAATCGCTTTTTTCCCCTCTATACCTGCCAAAAGCACAGTCGAAACAGCCTAAATCGCCCAATTAGTTTTCACACAGCAGAAAATAACCCCTATTACATTTTGTATCTGTTGAACAACACATACAGTGATACAAAACGGGGGCCTCATTTGGCACAGTTGGCATTGTAACATCGCACAATCCAATACACAGTGGAAACGGGCCGCAGATGAAGTCGTGGGAGAGGTTAACAATTCAAAACTAGTCGGGCTTCCCCGGGAAAAGAAAGGAACAATTCAACAGTGCTTGTCCTCTTTCTGTGTTGAATTGAATTGAACCTTTTGTTTACAGTATCTGTCTTGCTCCTTTTCATAGCGACAGCAAATTCTCCCTTTGTTTGTGCCTGGAACTTGACCAAAAAGTAAATGTTTTTTCTGCACCCTGAAAGTGAAGACATAAAAGGGAAATGCCAGGCGCACACGTTTGAGCTATTAAACAGCCAATGTCAGGTCTTACAGTTTCCGTAAAACATGTGCTTTCATTGAATGATGTTTTACGTCCACTGTTTTTGACTTGTTAAGAACCGAGTACGTACGCACACGTTGGAAAATACAAAGTGCTGTCCTCAGCAGGTCCCACTATTATGCATATTCTTAGCCAAATATCCTTGTATGTCTCTACACAATCAATCATCCATGCATGTTTGCTGCATGTCCACACAAACATACACAGATACGCAGCCCCTGCAGCCATTGGCAGCAGCTTATATCGTTAGTTATGGTCGGCCCGTGCAGAAGATAGCATTGCTGAACCACACTATTAATCTTCTCCCCAAGGCACCACCGTGCCGGCTCTCCTCAACAGCACCTCCAACCAACTCTACCTGCACTTCTTCTCGGATATCAGTGTGTCTGCAGCTGGATTCCGGCTGGAATACAAAAGTAAGTGAAAAAAAAAAACGGTTCATGCCCCTTGACGTTTACTACAACTCTCCTGGTGATGTCATTGTTGTATGATGGCCTGGAACTAAGAATTGTTTTGTTTTCCCAAACTGAAAGAATAAGTCGTACCTACTAAGGGAGCTGGTCCCCTTTTTCATAAAGTGGCCAGCAGACTGCAAAATATTGTAGTGCAGCTGACTTACCAGACACTTCAACTAACTCCCCTGTTTAATCAAATACTAGTAGCCTACATTCATTGACTGGTTGGCTTTCTCAATGAGAATCAGATGTCTTCCCTTCTATATTTTACTCCTTTCTGTTTTTCTATGGTTATTAAATATTCCTTATTTGTTTGCTGTTCCTTAGCGGTGTCTCTCACCAGTTGCGCAGAGCCTGTGGTTCCCATGAACAGCATCAAGGTGGGGGAGCGTCTCCAGATGAATAATGTGGTGTCTTTCCAGTGTGAACCTGGATACACTTTACAGGTAATCCCTCGTCCTCGACACATTAGTGACCGAAAACCCCTTTTCAAAAGCAATCTGATACTTTTTTTAAGCCCCAAACTGAACTGAATGCTCTGGTAATGCTAATTAGAAATAATTGTGCATTATTACAGTCCAGACAACTTCACAAGCAAGTTGTCTTTGTGTTCAGTTAAACTCATGCGCACTCGTGTGGCTCATTACAGTGTGTTCACGAGACGGCTTCTTCTGACTTCCAGCCATTGTGTTTAAACAATTGTGATCAAAACGTTTAACCCTTGTGGCAAGTTCGCTTTAAAACTCAGATACGGAGCGTTTCAAATAAAAATATGGTAACGCATATTTTGGGAGGAACAGTAAGTGATGATCTTAATATGCCAGCGATGCTCCCCCTCTATTATTCTCTGTCACTTCAGATAGATTTAGTCATTACATCGCCGCGTGAAGTCATGTGGAGACGGGCAACCGGTTCAAATAATTGGAGCAAGAGCTGAGTGACAGAGGGGGGGGGGCAATTTAATTAATGGCCTGTTCTGTGTTCTTTTCTTCCAGGGGAACTCGCACATCACCTGTATGCCTGGGACCTTCAGACGATGGAACTACCCTCCTCCTCTCTGCATAGGTAAAAATATCCCCTTTATCTGCCTCTCGGTCTTGCCTTCCTATTTTTGGAGATCCTTTACCTTTGCCAAGCACTCCAGCTTTCTTTTTTTTTGGAGAAATATCCAGAGCATATAATGATTTAACGTGTGTGAAGACTCTGTGCCTTTGAATGAAAGCTGAATTAAATTAGCATATCGCAGCAAACTATAGGTGACAAATATCGCAATAGTGTCTCACGGCTCGCTCACACAAGCAGTCATTGTAAGAGGATCAGCAGTTTCCTGATTACCTCAGACTGTTGATGCTGCTCCAGGATAGCATTCAACACGACGGCCCCCTGGTCGTCTTTGTGTGGTTTCATCCTCCTTTGACTGATGTCGGCTGTGTTCTCCCATTTATTTCTTCTTCACGCGGTGTTTTTGTGTTGTTTTTTTCTTCTCCAAGCAATACCTCTGTTTTCTTCTTCTTGTTATTCTGCAAATTCTTTAACAATTACTTTCAGCCTCCTTTCATCTCTTTTCTTTTTAATTTTGGTGTCAGGATCTGTCGCTCTTTCATCTTTCTTGATCCAATCATTGCTTTTTACTCGTTATTTGCAGTTAGTTTCTTCTCCTCACTTAAAGATGAAAGGAGAGGGATGAAAAGCAGCAAAATATACTGTTTTGGACAACAATATCTCAAGTAAAAATACAAGATCTCCGCAGTTCCTCAACAGCCACATTGATTTTTGTGTGTCTGTGTCTTTAAATGCCTATTTCATTTTTTGACAATGTTGGTCTTTTTTATTCATAATAGAATTATAAAACCATCTTTCCCACTGTTCACATTATTGCTGTTGAACGTGTAACTACTAATTAAATTAAATAAAAAATGGAGAATTAAAGTTCTGAAAGGTTGCGAGTAAATGGGGAATAATCCATTTTTGAGCATTTAATCAAGATTAAATTGGAGCACATTGATTCATCCTTCTTTTCTCCTTTAGTTATATCTTCAGTTTTTTCGGCTTTGCATGGCTCAATATTTCAACTCTGCTTTGTTTGAGCTAAAGCCAAACTTTTCTATTACTACAAAGAACTGTATTGACATCGTGTTTGTAGTGTATTCACATCTGGGAGAATCACCGTCAAAGCATTTTTTTTTTTCTGCCCTCTGCCAGCTCAATGCGGTGGGATTCGGGAGGAGATGGAGGGCATGATTCTCAGCCCCGGTTTCCCTGGCAACTACCCTAGCAACGCCGACTGTACATGGAGAATCTATTTGCCAGTTGGTTACGGTGAGCACCACGAGAGGCTCGAAGCATTTCGACTCTCGAGTACATTCAATTAAACAAAATGTAAGGCGCAGGTGTGGCATGGCAACATTTTAAGTTGTTGATACACGTTTGTCAATTATTTTGGAACTGAGAGCCGGTATCAGGGAGCCTTTACTACCTCAGTAGTATTTCAGGAGGATGATGGCAGTGCTTTTGAATTTCCTATCCCCTCTTCCTCAGTACTGTTTCTTTCCTCTTTTCCCAGGAGCCAACCTGCAGTTCCTCAACTTCTCCACCGAAGCCAACCATGATTTTCTTGAGATACGCAATGGTCCCCTTGATACAAGTGCAGTGATCGGTCGATTCAGCGGCCAGGATATTCCCCCCTCCGTTTTCTCCACTTCCCACGAGACCACAGTTTATTTCCATAGTGACCACTCACAAAACAAACCGGGGTTCAGATTCGAGTACCAGGGTAAGAGACCACGAAGATTGAAGTGTAAAATTATGATCGGCCTTAGAATTGTCTCAGAAACAAATAGTCTCTGCTTATATATATTTATTCAAATGATCATAATCACCTGTGCTCTTTTTTCAAAACAGAGCCAGTATGAGTATTTTCAGTTACGTTCTTGGTAAAACTAGTAATTACTTTCGCTGATGCTTTTTTGGCTGCCTCAAACCATCTTGGCTGTCACACAAATGGGGTACAGAGAACGTTACTATAATTATCCGAGCTATTTCCCCAATTGACACAATCCCAGAATACACTATTACATCTGAGATGAATCATATTTAGGAACAGCGTCGGTGTTAGGTGTGTTTTTGTCAGACCATAACGTAACCGAATTGACTGTAGAAATGACTCTTCAACCCACAGAGCCAGTAAATGATCCGGATCTATAAATGTCTCTATACACAACAGTTGATCACTTAAAAGATTTTCGCCACATGTGGCAATAAAAGGCTTTACTGCATATCTGTTTTGCAGCAACAAATATGTTGCCCCTGTGTGCAAATGCAACATGTGCACAAAGTTTGCATTTCCTCATTTAACAAACGACCCGGCAATCAAAAGGTAGCATTGATCATTTACATAAATCTGTACATTAGCATATAAATCAAGCATTATATTTGCAAATCCCACCCTCCCACACACTATTTGCATGAGTTATCTCCTACAAAGGAAAGCTGTGATCCATAGAAATCAATTTATTTAGTCGTATTTATATTCTGGCTCTTCAAGGCTCATTGCCTGCTTTTCCTTTCTTTCAAAGAGAATGAAAAAAAAAAAGTAGGAATTATTTAACCACACTACTTCTGATAACTGCATCATACTCCTCCAGCACACGTCACACCTGCCCCGGGCATTTTTCTTCCCTCTGAAAACTCCCGTCTAAGGAGGAGGAGGGGGGGAGGCGTAGGAAGAGCAATGAGGGGGAGGTTGAGCTGAAGGAGGAACACAACAGAATCAGAAAGCAGGGAATATTCAGGCGTATCCTTCAAAGGTGGGAATTGATTGCGACTTTCAGGCAGTGACAGAGAATGAGCGTACGGGGCGCACTAGTTACTGATTTTGGTACAAGAATGTTTCATTTTTTTTGTTTCAAGTCTACGCAAAATGTGTAAAATGTTCTGAATAAATGATCTAGCTATTTTTGAAAAGACTGACGTACGTGACGTTCTCTCCCCTCAGCCTACGAGCTACAGGAGTGCCCCGATCCAGAGCCTTTCCGTTACGGAGCGGTGGTGGGAGCCGGCTTCAATGTGGGCCAGTCTATTTCCTTTGAGTGTCTGCCCGGGTATCAGCTAATGGGATATTCCATCCTCACCTGTGAGCACGGCACCACACGCAACTGGGATCAGCCTTTCCCTCGCTGCGAAGGTACGGCGCGGGAGATCTGACACACCTAACACTTGGTCATGTGAGCGCATTAACCAGTCCGACCCACTAAGTAGTCTTCTAAACAAGTGGCCGACTCCGCTGCCTGATGCACGCGGAGGCAAAGTAATAGCTTGACTTCCTGTTTGGAATGTAGTGAGCTATTGAGCACCATTAGTGCAAAGTGGGATAATGGAGATAATGATTATCTATTATGAATTATGCAATTAAACTGAATTATCATCCCCTATTAATGAAGCAAAGTCCTTTTCAATGAAAATCAATGCTGTGCTAAAGACAAAAGGAGCCAAACAAAGGCTGAATAAAACAGGGCCTGAACTGAAAAGAAAAGTAATGGGTGCTCTTGCTTTTGCCTCGTCCTTGACCCACATTCTCACGCTCCGGCTGCCGATTATTCAATAATGCAGGCGGAATTACGCAGGGAGGTGATGGCCATGACACTGTAATTTTGAATGGGCGATCAGGGAGATAAATGTAAGTGAGATAGAGTGTGAGCAACAGTATGGAACAGGAGAACACATTTTGTTTCTCAATATTCACGTTTCAAATCCCAAAAGTGTTTACCCAAGAAATACTACCTGGGTGTGTGTGTGTGGGCGGGGGTGGGAAAGGACAATGAGGGCAAGCCGCACATGCATACGGTTGCGTGATAATTTACTTAAATTTAACATGTATTTATGGAAATGCATTTGTCTGTCATTAATGCAACTAAATCAGGCGGAAGCAGAAGCTTACACAACTGTGACTCTTAACTAGACCAACGCGATTCCTACTGTTGCCATGGTAGCCAATGTTGAAATTAGTGTTTGAATATATCTTTTTTAATTACTAAAAATGACTAATAGCCCGTGAACTAATGAGCAGTTATCCCACATCTATCAACATCAAAGTTGATTTATGCGATTCTAATCCAACAGGCCTCCACTTTTTGTCTAATCCATCAGATATGGCCTATCCGCCTGCCGAGTTCTTCTAGGGGGATTTTTAATAAGGTACTCGGGTCTTCATGACCTGTATTATAAGTCATCCAAGGTCACACGTGACTTTGTCGATGTACAAAGTCCAGCGTGCATATTTGCGAGACACCAGATATTTGGTGAGAAACCGCTGCGTGTGGTGGTCACTCACAGAATCAGAGTTAAATCGTTAACTCTCAATTGCACCCTAATCAGATACTGTTAAATATGTGGAAAATTGACAAAATAATTTTTATTATGTTTCATTGTTTTTACAGATACTGTTATGCATGCACACACTTGCACAAACATGCGTCACGGACAGTATTTTACATATTCATGTTGTTTACACCAAACAGGTGTCACAATGCCTTTTCCCATAAGGTTTAAGTAGGTTGCCTTTAGATGGCAGTCATACATGCAATTTGAGAGCGTTTTAGCATTCCATCTCATTGATAGCTTATTATGAACCACAGAACCAAAGCAGACTATCTATCTATGTGAAGAGACGCATTAACCTGAGAGAGAAACAGAAGGATACAACCAATGCAAGCACCGCATTTGAAACATCACATTCCCATAGCCACCGACAGGCGTGCCGCTAAGCTCAATACTCGCCTGGGTTGCTTAAGAATTCTGTACTCCTACCACTCCTTCCGTATATTTCATGCTTCGCCAATAAGAACATGAGGTTCCGCTGAGGGCACCAGCTGGAATGTTAAGCTTCGTAATCGTTAAGTTGGTTAGAGCCTCCTGAGTCTCTGAGGAAGGTTTGAAATATATTTACCATTGCTATGCATGCAGATTGGATGCTGGGTGCAGGCTAGTTTTATATATGTGTGTGTGTGTGTGTGTGTGTGTGTGTGTGTGTGTGTGTGTGTGTGTGTGTGTGTGTGTGTGTGTGTGTGTGTGTGTGTGTGTGTGAGACTATTAGTCAGACTGGTCTGTGTTTCTTTTGTTTTTTTTCACTTCTGGATGTCAGGCGTCCACGGACTTGATTGAGGGGGTTCTAGAGTTTTGTCAGCTCTGACATGGACATCCTGTTTTTACCTTTCCCGTCACTCAAACTAATACGTTTGCACACACACATATCCACTTCTCATGCACTGACTTTCTACGCACAACCTGGAAAGCCCAGTCCACACTAACCCCTCGCCTCGTCTCCGCACTCTCGCTGTTCACCCCAGTGGGAAAGGGGTTGAGGCCTTATCTGAGCAAAACACTCCATCCAAGTCCCCACTTGCTAACAGGCTTTACCGGCTAATCTTTAGCTCAGACAAGCGCCTGGGCACTAGACGAAGAGTAAAGGAGAGGGGGAGAGCGACACTGAGACGGGGAGCAGAAGAAGCAGGGGATGAAAAATCCAATTTTTTCAACCGATTGCAGCTGAATTATGGATGTGTCCTGTTGTATTCTTGGCCCACTGATATATATACTCTGCCACCCTTTCTCCCTTCCTCTTCTCTCCCTCAGTGCCTTGCGGGGGGAACATCACATCAGACAATGGGACCATTTTCTCCCCGGGTTACCCAGAGGAGTACCCTAGCTCGGCTGACTGCTCCTGGCTGATCACGGTTGCTCATGGCTTCGGCATCAAAATCAACTTCACCCTGCTGCAGATCCACGGGCCACACAATTTCATCACTGTTTGGTGAGAAACGACTGCTTCCAGGGACTCTAGAGTGTAACATTTTGCGAAATACTGTGTATATAATGATCCTTGACAGATAATGCTCCACTGAAATGATATTTTACCAATTTACTGGTATTAACTAAGCCTTTATTTTAAGATGTATTTTATAACGTATTTTACGATCACGCAAACAAATGTATTTGGAAACAGCTGCTATATACTGAACCAGACCTAGAATTGGTAAGACCAAACATCTCTGATCTTGACAAATGCGTATGGGTTTTGTACTTTTCATATACAATCCTAATGAATGAAAAGTACATCATAAGTTATTTCAACGGTAACATGTAAAGAATGCGAGCTGCCATGGAGGACCAATCAAAGCATTGTGTGGGATATTGTTGTCCCTATTTGTGAGTAAAGAGAGAGAGAATGTTTTTGTTTGGACAGATATATAGCAGGTTTGTGTATTTCCTTTCTTCATATCCATAAAGCGCGCCCAGGCCATATGTCGTACCCCCCCCCCCCTCCCCAAAGACAGGATTTTTCATGCATGACGGTTGCGAGTCACAGTTGATCCCTTCTCCCTGAGACAAGCTTCAAAGGTCCCAGCTCTCAGTGAGACCGGGGTCTGACGGCCCATCAACCTGCCAACTTGACAACCTCATGAGAAGTCCACAAGGAAGAAGGTCGATATCTATGTGTAATGGATTGCGCTGCTCGTAGAAATTGATGTGAACATTTTTAGAGCGCAGGGGGAGTTTTTGTCAGTAGGTGTATTACTAAAGCGAGCCAAAATGTCTACTTTTTACCGTACTGTGATCGTCTGTAAACGGCCCCCACTGTTCTGATCTTTCCCAGCGAGCTCGTGCAGAGCCAAGATGTGGACTATCATGTTCCCCAGTTTCCAGTTCCCACCGCTGTGTGTCTATCCACTGAGCCACTGAGCCAAGGAAATGGGCCCCGTAATGGCGGCTTGGCTAGAGGGCTGTCAGGCAGCACTCCCTAGCCAGCCGTTTCCAGAGCTGCTTGTAATCTCCCTTGCCCAGTCTGACAGCCAAAGACAGATGGTTTTTAAGCTGAATGGTTGTGGCAGGAATCTGGGAGCCGGCTTAATCGGCCTTGCCCACGCCAGGGGACTGCCAAGGCTGGTCGGGCAGCTTCCAGACACACTTCTATTGGATGGCAGACCTGTCATTCCATGCTCATCTGTCATTTTTTACCTTATTTGAAGGTAATCACCTGGAGCAGCACAGGTTTATTGGGTATGATGAAGTGAGAGCAGCTTGGCCGAAGTCTGCTGCTGGAAGCTGCTTGACAATCATCTGACGTGTAGCTTTGTTTGGTTTGCTCATAGATATCCGTCAAAGAGCCTCAAGGTACTTCATGGTTAGAGGCCGAGTGAACATTTGAGCAAATACTTACAGAATATCCTCATCGTTAATTATCGTCACTTTGCTCCACTCAATTGTTTCAATTGAAGTTGGAGTTGACCTGTAAACTCTCTCCTCTTTTCCTCTTGTAGGGATGGTCCACAGGAGACAGCCAGGAAACTGGGAGTGTTCACTGATGGGGAGCCAAATGACCCGCCCAGTAGCACATCCAATCAGGTGTTGATACGTTTCCGTAGCAACACCGAGAAGGGTGGACTATTCCGTATCAGCTATCAAGGTATGCAAATGACCCTCAGCCTCCTGGTCATTTTGTCTACCAGACATTTTGCACGTTCTGCGTTTGACTCCTTTCCTGTCTTTGATACTCTGAATGTAGCTTACAGGCTGCAGTTCTGCCTGCCTCCCCCCATCATTCCTAATGCAGAGATCCTGATGGCAAGCAAAGAGTTTAAAATAGGTAGGTGGAAATGCTGTCACTAAAAGGCATATTCATCCACATGTAGCCACCCACCCACCACCACTGCTCTCCAGGCACTACTGACTTCTTAGCAATGGATGTCAATCCCATCGCGACTTTTAAATTGTTAATCCCACTGTCAGTTCACATTTTGGCTACAATATTTTACACTGCCCCAGGTTTACTGGCTGATCCTGACTACATATCGCATAAGGCAGTTGTACTGAATACAGACCAGAGCCATACAACCAAAAACCCAGGGAATTTTAAGGCAGCATTATGAATGAATGATTGTGACAAAATAATCAGAAAGCCAGAGGGATTTGAGAAAGGCGCTCTGATTCTCCCCGGTAGAAGACAATGTAGATTAATTCTCCTTATCCGGTTATTTGCATACCTCCTCACCGCATTGCTATTCAGAGACACAAAGGAAGCAACACTGACATAGGATTCCCAATGAGGATTTATTTTTGTACTTTTTCCCACTGTTAACTTTTGCTTTTACTAAGACACACAATAGATCGTGATTAATTTTGCATCCTAACTAAGGGGCCCTGGTGGGTGGATAAGGACATTTTGGATTGTTCTATTCATATGGATTCTACAGACCTCATTACCTGCATTGCTCCCTACCCCATCTCTCTCTGTTCAGGTGATATAGTGCGCTACCGATGTCTTCCCGGCTACCAATTAAATGGAAACAGCATCCTGACCTGCCGGTTGGGGACGCACTTGGAGTTCGAGGGACCTCCACCCTCATGTGATGGTGAGTGAATGGCTTAGGCTCGAAAAAACATACCCAAGCAGAGGCATGTTGTCTTTTTTCAAGAAGGCCCCTTTCACACTAGCACAGTTGGCCACCATGCACGGTGGGTTTAAGGTGGAGTTAGGACCTCTGGAAAACTTCACTGCCCTCCCCTTTGTACATCCATGACCACTGCATCTCTAAGGGCCTTGCTCGAGAGCACCTTAATGTTGGGAGGTTGGTAGCGGCCAGCACTGTTTTTCACTATATCAGATTTTTATCCTGCGAGGCCCAGGGATCAAACCTATGATTTTGCACTCAGAAGTTCTACATTGTGATGACACGTTCCCTTCTTTCTGTATTTAGGGCATTTTTCTCTTCCTGCTTTATCTTTTCATATCATCTCCCTTTTATCCCATGGAATATATATATTATATTGTGAAAGTTTAGCTCTGGGATACGTGATTCAATACGGATAATTACATACATTGTTTTGCATTATTTAGCTCAACAGTCTCAAAAGGAAGTTAGCCCATATGTACATTATGTCCAAAAAAACTGATAAAATAGCAGTTGACACTATGCAGTTGAAAACTATGCTGAAATAAGCCATGATCTATATAAGTCCAAATCCCACCGGCTAAATGGTGTGCTGTACATCCATTCTTAGTAAAAGTAATAGCTAAATTGTCTCTTACATAAAGATACTTCATATTGCCTGCGTGATGAGAAATTGTGTTTGACAGATGTGTCACAGCACTAGGGGAATGTTCGCCATGATAGTTATACTCTAATCATAGACTCATGGACTAGTTTGATATCTGCCTTGTTTAGCTGCACTTTCTGCCCGTAGTTATGGAGCGGTAGCTGCATATCAGTCTGGCAGCACTTTCCGTCTCCGTGGACGATACTAGGCTCCCATGAGGCTGTTGTGGTGCCACCTACGTGCAGAGATATTGTCCTCCCAGAGGAATTAATGAGTGCGGTGCTCCCAGCCCAAGGGATCATCACGGCGCTGTGTGTTGTGTGCAATGCTTTGGCTCTGGGCAATAGACTGAGTGCATAGAAGGGTCCCTCTGTTTTTCCTCATAATATCATAAAGTCATATATTTTTCATTGCATCCTTTGAAAAAAAAGGTAGTAATTCTTGTCGGTCTTGCTTTGCCATTGCCATTGCCATTAGTGTCTCACTCTGTTTGAGGGTTATGTAGGTGGAATTTAATAAATGCAACTCATTTAAAGTGTTAAATGGGAAAAATATGCAAATGATCTCACCGTGAGATAAAAGAAAGAAAAAGAGTTGCTGAAAGTAAGAGGGCAGTGAAAGGGGAAAATGATCTATGGGTTTGCTGATTTAAAGAGGTGCAAGGAGATACACTATGCCCAAGATACAGGGGAGACTGTGTGTGTCAGAGAAAAAAAAAGAAGTTTGAGTGAGTGCATTTATTTTTTTCCTCTGTGAACTTCCTTCTTTTGCAAAGTAACCTTTCACTGCACCGACAGACATCTGCAACTTTTGTGTGTATGTTTCTGTTTCATGTGGCCCTTTCGTTTTTCACCTTATGCATAGAGACACTCATAGTGGGGGGGGTACCAACAGTTCCACTCAGTCTTGCTGCAAGCTGTCACATTGCCAGCATAGACAGACCTGGTTGATGGAGAGGAGAGCCACATATAGCAGAAGGTAAAGGAGTCAGGAATAGAGCGAAAGGAAGACACTTCGACTGATGGTGGTGTGAGGAACGAGAAGGAGATTGAAAGGGAAGAATAGAGCGCAGGATCGGAGGAGAGCGGTTGGGATCACTCTGAATAAAGATAATTCTAAAAGGGAAAAAGTTAATCCGTCTGGAAAGATAGAGGAGAGTCTGCTAAATGAGCAGAGGGATGGCGAGTAAGTGAGAGAAGGACACAAGTTAAAAATGTGAGGAGGGACAGAGAGTGACTTCGTTGGAGGGCAGCGAGGAGACGGAGTGCGCGGCTCATTGAAATGCAGGGGACATGCCGGCTGCAGCTGCACCTATCAAATCACCCCTTCTAGCTCTGACAAGCCCGGCACTCCGCGCTCGTCTCGCCGCCCACCCCTCTCCCCCACCACCTACCCCACGCACACTCACTCACACTTTCCATTTGCACACGTCACACAGCCGTGCATACGCTGAATAAACCTACACACGGGGTCCGGCGTGTGTCTGGGTTCCGCAGCAGTGAGTGTTGTCACTGTGAAAGCCGAGAGCAGACCTGCAGCCGACGGGCGGCTCTGCAGTGCCGCTGCTCGCCCCTTTGGTGCCTGTATCGTCTCTCATCCTCTGCACCCCCTCCCTCACTCGCCACTTCTCTCCCCTGACTCACCGGCAACCGACTGCTGTTCTTATGTAACCAATGTGCCCTTAATTAGCTGTTCTTTTTTCGTATGGCATTTTTGGGGGATGGTTCAAAACAGAACACAGTTCAAGGTATTCACTTTTACCCTCCTTCTTTTTTTAATAATCATTTAATCATGAGAATTATTGCCAGTTAAGATGGCAAATGGCGTTAGCCTTTCTGTTATTGGCTGCCATTGGAGGAACCAGTTGATTTGTGCATTATTTGATTTCCCTGCTATTTGATTGATCTGTGTTGAACCCTCAGCCCTTAACTGCATCTGCTCTCTGCGACCACAGGGAGTTCCAGCATCACACACACACACACACACACACACACACACACACACACACACGCGGAACAACCGCTTCAGTTCAAATTGTTGCTAAAATTCATTATTGAAACACAATGAGCTCTGATGATCCCAAATCCCAGTGTTTATCCCCCAGACAGACTTCTGGTTAGAAACCTGCATAATCACACAACAGTTTCCCAGCCAGCTCCTTTTCTTCATCCCTGTCGGTCCCTTAGCCTCCCTCTCCTCTCTGTCCTCGCCTCCTTCTTCTAGTGCTACGGAATGGATTACAGCTGCCCCTTCTTAACCATCTGCATTGTCATCCCCGACTTCCCAGAGTTGTTGGGCCCTGATCCACTCTAATGCTTATGTTGTGGCCCATCCCCTTCAATCAGCTTGTTATTGCTCTACAGCTTATGCTAATTAAATACCGACACGAGTAAAGGCATCTCGACAGCACCGTAGCACTTCAAGCCTGATGTATTGCGGATTTATGCACGCCGCTACCTTCATCCTGGAGTGCACAATTGTTCACGTATGGATGGACCTGCACAGCTGTGCTCGTGTGCACGGAAGCTGTCCATAGCATTTTTTCATTGGGTGCTGTTGAATACCATGGACAAGTTACCAGCCTATTCCGTTCCCTGTCTCATTTAAAGTTAAATTCCGAGCGTTATCAATGCTAATCTCACCTTTTGTGTGCTGCCTTTTTCCAGCTGTCAGAAGTGTCCCTTAATAGCTTTTTTTTTACAGCCAAATAGAGAAATGCTTTGTCTCATAGAAGATTAGTTTTAATAAATAGCAGGTGTAGATAAGAGCCCCGGCCTGCCTCTCTCCATCAGCTCCAAGACAAGCTGACTGCAGTTGTGAAGACACGTTGGAGCCTTTTCGAAAGGTCACCGGCAACACACATCTCATTCTCAGAGAATTGATTGTTTAAAGAACCATAGTGTTAGATTTTATATGCTGCTTCGGTTTCACTATCAATTCAAGCCTTTTGACTCACGTCCACTGGAGTGCTCGGTGTTGTAAATTATTTCAGACTTTTGCAAATGTCTTTCTGTGATTTTGGAGGAGAATATATTACTTCTACTTCCACATGTAAGAGAACACTATAGTTTTCTGACTACATGACAGCACTATTATGAAGGATGCACCATTGTACATGATGGTGTGATTGTATTGGCACAGATGTTGCTCTCAAACAGCTATTCTGCTCTTATTACTTTTGCAAAATGTCCCACAAATGTTTTGGGTGACAGCTTCCCTGACAGTATCTGAAATTTCCTGAAGCGGTACATCCCACCTAGTTGACACGCACAGCAAAATATAAAAAAGGCTTTCACATCATTTGCAAATGCTGTTCAACCCAGGCTGTCTGCCATAATGTTTTCCTGCAAATTAAATAAGTTCTGCCCTCATGAACACACACAGAGAGGAGGGTGAACAAGCCAAGAAGCAAACCAACACACACGTACACAAATACACAAACACACAGACCGACCTCGCACACAAAAACAAGTTTACACATTGTCCCACAAAGGAGGCTCTGCTGGAATGTGATTCAGAGCATTCATTATTTCACCAATGTAATGAAGGACCGGCAGGTGCCAAGTGCTCTCCTATCCCGAGGCAGAACCAGCTGAAAGTATTCAAACTGTGGCACACAACAGGGGCATTTACACCCCCGGGTAGATATCCTGCTGCACCTGCTGACAAACACACAGACACACAAAATATGTCATGTCAACAAATCATCATGTGCAAGTCTTTTTTTAATCACACTTGCGGCATCTTTTTTATGTGTTAGTCCTTTTAATAAATGAAAAGCCTGTCTAAGAAAAGCCTCTGGTTGCTGCATGAGGTTTCTCTTTTTCTGAAATGGTCTTTTGTTAATTCTCTTATCAAGCTGCCGGTTTGTGTTCCTGCACCGCTTTAAGGGTTAAATCAGTTAATTTCATTAAGTATACCAGGGTAAGCCTTCATGATTCTGATGTAGGAAGCATTGATATGCAATGCAAAACATTTGTTAAGGAGGAATTTGGACTGAATGTAGGTTAACGGTATGTTATTTAGCTACCAAAATAGGAAAGCGTTAATTCAAAGGCCCCTGCCCCACTTCAGCAACTGTCCAAAATATATTGGACAGTTGCATTGGGATATTGTTACTGCATTGGCTTCCTGTCATGTTAAAGTTTGTTTTCTGGGCTTCCATTGTTTATTCAGACAGCTCTGGTAGATTAAAGCATGACAGAAAGAAAGCAACTGACAAGAGCGCCATATAGCGCCTGATAATGACAAAAAACACTTTTAAATGTCAGAGATGTCATTGAGATATCCCTTAAGAACACCGATGGCAGGGGGGGGGATTATAAAAGACCTGGAATGTGGCCCAACCACACGTGCCACAGCAAAAGGACTTCCAGGTAGATGGGAGCATTACGTGGTAATTTAGCATCACATCTGTCACATGCTCACCTTGAGCAGTGGAGGGAATACAGTCAAATTCAGTAAAATTACAAGTGGCTTAGTTGTGTTTTATGTGTGTTGCTCTCTAACAACATGGGTCCAACGAATCCAATCTGTGCTTCTAAATTAGATCTACTAAAATTATTTCAGTCTTTCAAGTCATGTCTTGATTTATTTTTCTCTGTCTTTTATTTCTCTCAACAGTTACTTGTCCCATGAATGAGGTATTGACAGCTTCCACAGGTGTCATCATGAGCCAGTCACCAGGCAACGGTTTCCCCCATTTTGATTCATGCTCCTGGGTGGTCAAAGTAGAACCTGGCTACAATATCACCTTCACCATAGAACACTTCCAGACCAGCCGGCAGTTTGATGAGCTCGAGATCTTCGACGGTAAGTCACTGCTTTCGTTCTGGAAGTGAACATATGCACACTAACAAATACTAGAGTTTGTGTTATTTAGTCAGCAGTATCATGCTTCTTTGGACCTTTTCTTTGTCTAAAACGAGCGCATCGTGTTATATTCTTCATCTGGGTGATGCCAACTGCTGTTCAGTAGACGATTTACCCAACAGTACCCAACCTCAGCCAAAGACTAATTTCACTAATTTCCACAATTAAATGCTAAAATGACAGATAAATGTACGGCCCCTCAGTGTCCCCCACTGCCCCGCACAGAAAAACTACTAATCGAAAAATCCAACACAGTTTCCCTTTCATGGTGTCAGAAAATCTACATCTCCCTAGTACATTTAAATCTGATATGAGGCACACAGAGCAATTTACTTCCAATGCAAAAAGCTCTCTCCATCTGCAACTACAGTCGCGGTCTCTCCGAACTAACTGACTGCAGGACTCAACGCACACCGGAAGTAGACAAACTTGCGTTAACTGTTAATAATTGAAATTACCCGTACAGAAATGATTCAAATATTGAGTGCAGTAAGCAACTGCAGGGACCAACCACCATCAGATGTAACCTCCATCATATATAAATACTATCAAATATAACACCATCCACAGAAACCTGTGGGGAGGAAAGAAAGAAAAAAGAAAAGTCAGTGGCGTTGGTTTCATGATGGCAGTAATAGTAATGTGACGACTAACGATAATGAAAGCAGCAGCAGGTGTCAGCAGGGCCATGGCGGGAGGCAGGACCAGGGTCCAGATGGAACCACAATCTATGAAAACCCACGAGACGAGAAAGCACAAATACTCTGTTAAGTGACGTGCATTAATGTTGACGGTATTAGTAATGTGACTAATAATAGTGTTAGAAGCGGTAGGTGTCAGCAGGGCGAAGGCAGTAAGCAGGACCAGGGTCCAGATATGACCCTGATCCATGGAAACCTGTGGGGCGAGAAAACAGAAAACCCCGTGGAAGAAGCTGAATTAGTAATGTGCTTTAATGATGGAAAACAAGGTATTATTTCAAGACCCAGGACCTGGGGTGATTTACATTAACGTATTAGCGCGCTCATTATTCTGCACAAAGTCATGGGGCTTTGAAAATGAAATTCTTCTCAATAATAGTAATTTATTTTTGTTCTCTCTCTCAATCCAGGCCCATCCAGACAGAGCCCTCTTCTCATTACCCTCAGTGGTAATTATTCTAACCCACTGAGCATCACCAGCTCCAGTAACAGAGTCTATTTGCACTGGTCCTTCGACCACACAACCCGCCACAAAGGCTTTCGCATACGCTACTCAGGTGAGTCATGAGCAGTTATACACAGGCCTAGACTTTTTTTTTAGATATGTCCATTTAGAATTGATTATCAGAAGACCATTGTTACCTGTAGTCCTTTTTGTGTGTGAGATCTCATCAGAAGTGCCTTTTCTTTACTGTGCCAACGAGACCAAAATGTGCCTGCCGAATTCAGTTGAAATTGCTAGGAAAATGATCCATCTCCATGGCAACGTACCGGGGGAGGCGGGCACCTGCAGCTCTCCTTGCTTTGCAGCACATGCCTGGGAATTAGTAAACGCTCGTTTTTTTTGTATTGCTCATAATTCTTCTGACCCGTCTTGTAAGATCTGTTGGTATGCTACACCTGCATATCTCGCCCTGAATTATGACTGTGTAAATATTTAAAAGGCTCCCTCCGTTCTGTATCAACACCACTCAGCCAGTTTGACTAATCGCCTCTCTCCTCTCTGTGAAGTTCTGTCTCCCCAACCGGATGTTCTATCGTTTATCTCCCCTTTTCCCTCCTTACCATGACGGATTTTGCCATAGCAGACTAAATGACACACGGACTAAGTGATGGCTGAGAGCCCTGAAGTTGCCACGGTCAATATGGAGTCGCCTCCTGTATACTACCTTGGTCCGGAGGAAGAAACAGATGGCACCGACAGACTCATGTATCCGACTGTGACCTTCATCCATCCATCTTTTTTTTCCCCCATTGGCCGGTCTTCCATCGCAAACTTTCAGACATCTCATCCAGCAACCCCGCCATCTCCTCTTTTTATTCCCTCTCTCCGTCCATCATTTACCTCACTGTTAGTCTTTTGCATCATTTAGTTCCTCATTCCCATTGGTTCAAACCTTCACTCGGCCTGACTCCCCCTTGCTATCACATCCTATGCTCACGTGTCCCTTCCTTCTTTTTGTATCACCACCCTCCCTCCCTCTCTCTCCTCCTCTATATTATCTATTCCAATCCAGTCACCTGCCAATGTAGATCGTATTCCTCTGAGCTGCGGCGCTGATTGCACTGAGACAAGCTGTATACTATAACAGGCAGAGAGAGAGGACGTAGTGAGGAACACTGAGAGAAGGGCGAATGAGTTAGACACGATAGACGTGAAGAATTGAACTCAAGGGCGGATCGAGAGCCGCCCGTCACAGTGACTGACAGGAGAAGGCCTCGCTGAGGAAAACGGATTAGCTCATCTGCCTTTTTAAATACCATTACACTTACACATTGGGTTTGTGGGTGTTCTATTCCTTACCTGTGTGGTGGCATTACTTTGAATGTATCCCTTGATGAATGGGAATTGTGTAAAACCTGAATGCTATACTTAGCATTAAATGTCCACAGTATCTACTAAGAAATCTAAGATCTCATGAATGCTGAATAAATATGACAAGACGAGTCTTTATACTGTGAGGAAATTATGTCGGATTGCATAGCACTTAAATACCCTGCTGACTTGAAAATAAGTCATTTTTATTGTTTTTATGGAACTAAATTGGTCATAGTGATCAAGGGAAATGACTAATAATCTATTTTGTGTCATTAGTCCACTCTATAATTGGTCTCCACAATTAGCAAAATTTTCTATTACATCACCAATTTAATATTGCTTAATTGTCTTATTTATTATTCACTGTTGTTTGTGTGTACTGATGCAATTCCTGGATCGGTTGCTTGAATATTTTGGATGATACTGCACATGATTATTGCAGGCACCAATTTAGTCAACAAACAAATAAACATACTTTATTCCTGATTTTTTTAACCATCAGTTTAATGATTTTCCTCTGCAGCCGTTGACAAACTCCTGTTCTTGCAGAACATTTGTTTCCTGTAATGCATTTTTTCACGCTAGTCTGCAGTTTTTGCTTTAAAGAGATTGCATTGTAGCGCTTCTATTAATATATCCTCCTTTACCACGTCAAGCGTGGAGGACGGATGCAAACGAGATTTGGCGCCCTGTGCTACATATAAATCGTTTTCGTCCTCAATAAAAAACTTGCATCATTATTGAGTTTTTTATGCTTGTCGCGCTCAATTTTATTGGAATGCTTATTTATATCTTCACCGAGTTCTTTTCTTGTTTCCTAGTTGCCTACTGTAGCCCTCACAACAACCCTGCAAATGGCACAGTGCACAGTCTTACAGGCACTAAGCTGGGCAGCACGCTGCGCTTCAGCTGTGACCAGGGCTTCCGGCTTATTGGTCAGAGCAGTGCCACGTGCACGCGGACTGCACAGGGGATCTACCAGTGGAATGCACCAGTGCCACTTTGCCAAGGTATGGCAGAAAAGGTTGGAAGTTGTTGGGAAAAACAGATGAGTGGGTCCAGATTATTACTATTCTGAATTTAAATTAGACGTATACACAAAAAGCTTTTACCTTGTCATTGTCATCGCGACTGACCTCATTCTGCATTCGGTCCCACAAGTAATAAAGTTGACCTGAAAAACCTGCAAAAAAAAAAAGAAGTAGTTAACATTCATTGCTGCAGCAAATGTATTTTACAGGTTTGGTTGTTTGGATTTAAATTGATTTAAAAAAAAAACACATCATTGGATCCATTTGCTTTGGATTAAAGTATGATTTCAGCTGACAGTGTGCCTCAGGCGTGCTTAAAGGGAGCTCACTTCACCGTTCCTCAGATTCTGCTCTGAAAATATCTACAAGATTCATGGTATTTGGTTTACCTCAGAAGAGTTGTTTGATATGTTTGTCTTTTCCATTATAGTCACAGTGACATTGTGCATTGTTTTCATTGAATGGAATAAATAAAAAAAACTAAATGAAAACAATAAATAAGGGAATTGCTATTCGCAATATTGAGGCCCTCTCAACTTTATTTTAAAAAGGCTGTAATTTTTTTAAATGTTACTTTAATTTTTCTTCACTATCCATTTTTTTATTTGTACTTTAATTTTACAAGGCTGAGATGCTAATGGACCATGTTTTATTGATTCCAAATTTCAATAAATTTCCGATTTTCTTTTATATGCGACCTCAAAAGCAACTTCCAGTCTACTTCCCAACCAGAGTTATTAACAATAGCAGCTGAACCAGAAAGGGAGCAGAAGGGCTGTCATTCAGTGCCTGCTGAGGTCTGCACCAGGTGTAATCTCCACATTAATTGCGTGCACTCTCTCTAGGCTCGATTGTTTACTATAGTGCAGATGGCAGCCTGAGCTAATGTTTACTGCACATCATTGCCGGCTCTGGAGTGTGTTTGTAGAGGAAGCCCATTGTGAGCAAAATACTGCATACAAAGATGGTTGTTAAAATACACTCTGCGACCTGTGCTTTCATTTTACCAACCGCATGTTTCGTCTCCCCCCCTAGTCACGTCTTGTGGAATGCCAGTGCCTCCGGTCAACGGCAGTATCGGGGGGCAGGACTTCTCTTTAGGAGCCAGGGCCACGTACCAGTGTAATCCCGGATTTCGGCTCACAGGACCTATCACTACCTCAGTGACCTGTCAGGAATCCGGGCGGTGGAGCCCCATTGAAGCCCCACCCAGATGTGTCCGTGAGTATTTGTCTCAGCGTTTGGTTTATTTTTGGCAGTGGTTTCAATTGAACAAAATGTTTATTTTGGCCATTTTCAAGGTTTTCCCAACTTTTCCTGATAACTGCTACCAACTAACTGTTTGATTTAATAAAGTTTGTTTGTCCTCTAATCTTCCAGCGGTAACCTGCCCTGACATTGGCCACTCTGCTGTGGAACATGGGAGATGGAGGCTCATCTACGGTACTCAAAACCAATACGATACTTTGATGATGCTCATATGTGACCCTGGATATTACTACAGGGGTCAAAGGGTCATTCGCTGCCAGGCCAACAGCACCTGGAACTACCCAGATCCACGGCCAGTCTGCGAGAGTAAGTTAATACTGTGCATGGTCCAATTTTCTCTGTTTCTTGACTGAATTCCCTCCGTGTGATCTGCCAAGCATGAATAGTGATTGCATCCAAATGTATGATATTCCACTGTGATAACTAAACAAGCACTAATCTCCTAACCAAAACAAAGCCAATGAAAACAATTTTCCAGACAAAACAAATTAGAATTCTTGTGGATGTATTTTCAACCTTTGGGATTGTAACTAAATTCTATATTTTTCTTCCCATTCAGTCATCTCCTGTGGGGACCTTGGTACTCCACCAAACGGCAATAAGATTGGAACACTCACAGTGTATGGAGCCACTGCCATTTTCTCCTGCAACACAGGATATACCTTGGTAGGCTCTCGGGTCCGAGAGTGTATGTCCAATGGCCTTTGGAGTGGAACACAGGTCCAGTGTCTAGGTGAGACCCTCAGCACCCAAAGACGAGTTACGGTTATACAAAATATATATTATGACTTACTTTTACTGTCTTTTCATCCTCAGCTGGCCATTGCGGCACCCCGGAGCCAATCGTGAATGGACAAATCAATGGAGAGAATTATAACTACCGAGGCAGCGTTGTCTACCAGTGTAACCCTGGATTTCGTCTCATTGGGGTGTCGGTGCGAATCTGCGAGCAGGATCACCGCTGGTCGGGACGAACCCCCGTCTGTGTCCGTAAGTGACAACTTTAGCTTTTTAGTAAAGCTATTGGTGGTGTAGTGGATAGTTAAAGACCTATATTATCAGAGGAGGGCTTATGTCTAAAATGTCACACTGGGACATATTTATTCCTTCTAACAATAACAAATCACAACGTAGAAAAGTTACCATCTCTGGGATTGACCCTGCTGCGATTTGATACACTGCACTCCTCTGTAGAACAACTCAATTTACAACATTATTTTAATGAGGTCTCAAAGATCAGGTCTCAAGGTCCAATTTACAAAAGATCTGAGGATGAATAACTGTAACTGCAGTTTACTGCAGATTAGCACTGCATTGTGAATTTGACTGTTTTGCTATGATAATTATTTAAAGCCCAATGTATTTAATAAATGTGGATAGAATACAGAAGAACCAAGAAGCTATTGGCATAAGAGTTCAGTTTGGGGTGCATTTTTACAGGAATATGGCAATTACATGTTTCTTTTTTCTTTTTATGTTCAGCTTTACCGTGCGTAAAAGACGATCTAGTTTTGTTGTTAATTTTCTATTCTTTTTTCCATTCAGTGCCGTTGTATTCATATCAAACCTATGTATTTCATTAACCCGCTCTGTGAATATGTAACCATGATCGTCTCTTTCTATTTGCACTCTCACAGCCATCACCTGCGGGCATCCTGGTAACCCCACCTTTGGTATGACCCAAGGAACCCAGTTCAACTTAAATGATGCTGTGCGCTTTGTCTGCAACACCGGCTATGTTCTGCAGGGGGCTGTAAAGTCGGCCTGCCAGGCCAACGGGCAGTGGAGTAACGCCCTCCCCAGGTGTAAAAGTAAGTGCCAGATAGACGCCTGAGCTTGTTAATCAATACTGTAGATGTATGCTTTGGGGAGATAGGAAATAGATAGGAAATAGTACACTAATAGAGGAAGGTGGAGGCGGGGGGGTGGGTTCAACATGCCTGGCTCCAGGGGCATCTGTGAAGTACTAAATGACCTAATGTTTTGTAAGAGGTTTTATATTATGTGAACATAGATGACCCCAATCATTGAGAGAGAGGAGATGAAGCAGACTTTTTTAGGAAGGTAGGAAGAATTTAAATGATATTAGCTGAGATTGAAATGAAAACCATTTGGTCCGTGGAGTTTTCCGGATAATATTCACATTTGATGTTATTGCCTCTTACCCCAGTTACCTCTGCTACACCCTAAGGCTCGCCTGCCAGTGAAGAAACCCTGGTTAATAACCACGCAGACATCCAAAAACAATCACACCATCCTTGAGCTTGTGTGAAAGACAGCAGCCTTGTGAGACCCGCACAACTGCCTTTTGCACAGAATAAGAAGTACCCCGCTCTGCTTTGAAGCGGGGCGAGGACTTTTAATTTGGCAGTGTTTCCGCGACAGGCGATGCATCTCGGCTCACGCGTCTGCCTCCACGTCCCCACCAACTGAGGGCTCTGTGACAGGCACAGAGAGGAGGCGCTCGCAAGGTCGGGCCCCGAACGTGACAAGGCGGTGACAGAATCAGTGACGGATTGAGTTATGAGTTTGATTTCAATGAGGAGAGGACTGGGTTTTAAAGACATTCATGAAGGGATGAGGAGGTTGCACGTCTCACAGGGATTCTTCTTCAGTTGTTAAAAAAAAAAAAAAAGAGAAGGGTACCTTTTGGCTGCTGCATACATAAGCAGAGGTACGCATTAAATCTGCTGGCGATGGAGTGGATGTGTCATCATATTAGGATTGGCCTCGTTTGGATGCAGATGTTGAGATGCATTCAGTGTGAGACTGTGTGTTTGTGCAATGTGGGTGTATTTGTGTGATGGCACATCATCATCACTGTTTATGTGGCGACATAAGTAGCTTAGCTGTTTTTTTTTTGTCAATCAGATTTATCACCTTAATTACAGCATTCCAGACATTTTTTGTAAGGCGCCTTCCCCTGTCTGCTGTACTACTAATACTATACTACAAATGCTTGGATGATATCCACTTCATCTTAGCTAAGCCGAACCATCAGCTTTTCTTCTACAAGGAGGATATATGAGCGGATGGAGACAGAAGGCAGGGGGGGAAAAATGGTGCGTTAGGAGATGGTCGGACAAACTAATGATTTCAACGCTGCAGATTTTAACTACACAAGTCTGTTGGCCCATCAATTATGCAAGGGGGAGGAAAGCACCACAGGCCCAGCCAGTCTACCAGCCCCCGCTAATCACCACCAATTTCAGCCACGGCAACCGAGCCGCAACGCGCCATTCTTTGGACGATTCCGTGTGTTTACTTGTCTTTCAGCGATGCAAAGTCAGAACTAAATAAATAGAACTCTGACACAGCACTCACGGAGCCGCTACGTGGCAGCAGGCCAGGAGGAGGAGAGGTTTACTGGGGTCTCCGCTTCTGAGTGGAACAGAGATTAATTACCTCCGCCCGTCTCCCCCGTTCTTCTTTTGCTCTCATCGTTTGGCTTCCTCTCGTCCAGCTCACAGGGCCACAGACAAGAATGTACCTGGAGGTCAGTCAGTTTAGATGACTGTTGGATCGCTTTTGAGCCTAGGATGCCAGAGCTCATATAACCAAAGCTGAATTCCAAAATGGGAAAGTGTCGGGCTGAAGCAACTCCACCGCTTGGAATTACACTTTATTATGCGGTTAGTTGTAAATGACGGCGCCACGGGTCAGCACTCTGCTGGAAAGGATACATTATGGTACTTATTTTGGGGGCGATTTAGCTGTGCCAGGGCCAACTTGGGAGCATAACAAATGAGCTAGATTTGAGGCACATTAGCATACAATGTGTTCATTTTGGAATGTGCAAAGGCACAATCATGGGGCACGACTGGCAAGGCAGACTGGGGCACAATGCCTGCTTGGATAGCGTTTTAGAAGCCATTAGAGTTTTGGCATTATAATACATACTTGTTTCACAGTATAGACTAGAGAGCAATTGTTGCTCACTGTATTGTGACTTTGTTGAGGCATTGAATCATACTTTTTTTTGTTTTGTATCTAAGGCTTTCACGATGGATTGGTGCTGGTAGCAGTCAAAGCCTGACGTTCTGTCATGGATTTAAATACTGCACTATCAGGGCCTCTTCCTCTCTAACTTCAGTTCAGCAATACACCCCCCCCCCCCCCCCCCCCCACCCCTCACCCAGCCCCGCCGATGCATTTCACTCCTGACTCATCCCTCATTCTCCCCTTGCCTAACTCTCTCCATCTGGTGCTAAACTGACACGGTGCCTCTTCTCCTGAGAGCTTTCCATCCATCACCATCTCGGCACCACGCCGGCCAGCAGGAGACTGGTCTAATGAAGCAAATGTTTATTTCCGGAGTCTGCCTCCTGTTTTATTCGGATTGGGGTGGATGAATGGATGAGCTGAAGTAGTCGATGAGGGAAGGAATGGACAGAGAGTAAAAGCGAAAAAAAAAAAAAAGTATTAAAGTGTGTTGTTATAATATCTCAAAAAACACCACATTTCTTTCTTGGCATTAACATTTTAAATATATTTGTCAAAGAACATTAAGTAATAATTTTTGGTTATATCATTTCTTAAATTCAGCCTGAAACGCTTACGGAAGTTGCATTTTTCTTTTCCCCCACTGCATCTTTTTCTTCAGTTGTGAACTGCACGGAGCCGGGTCATGTGGAGAACAGCATCAGGCAGATATTGCCCAGTGGGCCGCATCGCTACAGCTTCCAGACCACCGTGTCGTACCGCTGTAACCCCGGATACTACCTGCTGGGTACCAGCTCCATCTCCTGTCAGGGGGACGGTACCTGGGACCGCTCGCTGCCCAAGTGCCTGTGTGAGTACCTCAGCGGTGGGTTGTTGGTGGCACTGCGTGGTTCCCTTATTCATATGTCTCCCCTTTCTCTCCTCCCTGTGCCCTGATCGGACAGTGGTGTTGTGCGACCGCCCCAGCATGCCTCCCTACGCCCAGATCTCCGGCGACCGGCGGACAGTAGGCTCAGTCATCCGCTACAGCTGCATCGGCCAGCGCACCATCGTCGGCAACACGACGCGCATGTGCCAGCTGGACGGCCAGTGGAGCGGCTCGCCGCCGCACTGCTCCGGTACGGAAAACTACACCCAGATTGGATGTCTGAATTCGGAGAGATTGAACAGATTTTTTTGATGGCGTTCGAACCTCAGCTGAATGAAGCAGCACATCTGTATGTTCTGTTGAAGCCCCCTTTTCGCATCGTCTGTCTTGCTCCTTGTTTAAGATACCTTGTTCCGATGTAATATCACAGACTTTAAGGGTTTGGGTAGAAGCTTTTATCAGGCAATGAGCAAAGTAGGTGGACCAATGATGGAACTGCCTGTCTGATCAATGGGCCTCAAGGGCAGAGTGAATGTCTTCTATAAAACTATTTAATCTGCTCATATTACACTGAAGAAAAGGGGCGCCCACACCTCTGCTGGGTTATGAAGCCCTATGAAGACATCGGCCCCCACACTGTCTCTCCCCGTACATCGATTTTCCAATAAGCTTGTACATAAGACACCAAAACAAGCACACTCACAAAGATCTGACTCAAACATAGACAGTGACTGAAACACACAAACTAGCTGACATGCGGACCCACAAGCTGACAGAAGAACAGCATGCGGACAGCTTAATGTCACAATTCACGACATTCGTATGAATTCTGGGGCAATGAGCACAACCTTTTCATTAAGACGTTTTTATCGCCGCACTAATGAAACGATGTTGATCAGTGCTTTGTAAAATGAAAGATCTGCATGCAGCCGTAGTAAAGACTTTGTCAGTGTTTTAAATGGAGGACATGGAATTATCAAGTAGGTATCGTAAAAACACTTGTGGTGGGTCAATGGAATGAAAAACCTCATCTAATTCAACACGTTCCGCGCGGTTGACGTTTCGCCCCTCTAGGCGACGCAGCCGGGCTGTGTGGAGATCCAGGTACTCCGGTGCATGGAATCCGTCTGGGAGAAGAGTTCACGGTCGGCGCCGCTGTCCGCTTCAGCTGTGAGCCGGGCTATTTGCTGAAGGGCTCTCCGGAGAGAACTTGCCTCGCCAACGGGTCCTGGCTCGGCACCCAAGCCGAGTGTCACGGTAAGGCATGCAGACATGTCCTCCAGCCGTGTGTTTTAGCTGTTCTTCTCTGGCAAACATGGACCGGTAGACGGGGAGGGGGTGATGGATTCCGGTTTCGCACGCAGGGTTACACAGCTCAGAAGTCTGGCCAATTGTCCGATTTTGGTTTGAGTGGGATGAATAATGATTGCAACCTTGTCTTCTCATCGCTTCACCTTCGCAGAGATACTGCAGGGGAAACGGCGGTTCTTCCTCTAATCTGCTTGTGTTGCTCCGTGCCGGTAGCTGTGGGAATATTAGTTACTAAGCTCATTGCTCCTGGCTATCCGGCCCTTGCTCTACCTAAGCGGAGCCTTGTATCCATACTTGGTGGTAAGTCAAGTATGTTCACAGTCGGTGTCGTATTTCACACTCATAGGGTCAGAAAGAGGGTGAGCAGCTAATCGGAATTATAGACCAAACCGCAATAGTGTCTCACCCTAGACAGACGCGTATTTTAGGGACTGGTGAAGGGAGGGTGAGAGAAGATCGGTGATTGGTGTGGCACGAACCAAATTCAGCATTACGTTAAGGGGGGGCAGCTTTAATATCAATCAACGGCTTATTTCTATTGGAAGAAAGCGGTATTCTGGCCCCCTCTGACTGGAGACCTCAGAGCAGACCCACGAGACCGCGGAGAGATCACAGATCCCATCTGGCCGTGGAACTCGTTGGGCTTCATTACGGAGAGTTGGAGGACATCGTTAGAGAAAGTCACGTCAACATCATTTGTTTATTAAATTAATTTATATGCATAGATGTTGTTTCGTCACCCACATAATATTCCACCTCAGTGAGTGTTTCAGAATTTGATTAAATATGTTCTACTTATACATCTTCACGTCTACATTGTTATGGTTGTTCAGATCTCGCTGATCTCAACATACCTCACCAGTGAATAGCACATTGCAAGTAATAGATTGTTGATCTAAACGATAGTCACTGATTGTGTAATTAGCTGCTGTCTTGTGTGTGTTTGCAAAAAGCGATTGAGTGAGACAGAATGGGAGGAATAATAGAGAATGTTTTCTGTATTGATTAAAGCTTATAAGGCTTATCATTTTCTTTGGCCTGGCGCAAAATCACATCCAGTTTGCTGCTGACAAAAGCAGGTTCTCTGAGAGTGTAGTGAGTGAGTCCAATCGACCTGGGTCTTACTGTTCTACGCTATCCTTTATTATTGCTGGGAATGAACAAAGAAATGACAGTGTAAAAAAGGTGCACTTCTGTATCTCAATTTTCAAACTAGTTTGATTAATTAGAATATATTTGAAGTAATTTCTAATCAAGCAGTTACTATGTATGCACTTTGTATTGCATGCATAGTCCCATAGCATCATCATTTTGTGTTTATTGCTAAATTTCCTTTCACATTGGGTTTCAAATCAACTCTCTAAGTATTAATATTGCCGGCTGTTATTTTGTTGCTTGTTTTTCAACCTACATTTTGGATACTGCATGAACCGGTGGCAGATGTCCAAGTGTTTTTTTTCATTCTCAGTGTAACACAAAAACGTTGAATAAAAGGTAGGCTTGGCAACGGCGGAGATAAATAAGGCGTGTGCAAGTTTCAACAAAAGTAAATACAATTTATTAAAAACTTATTTATCACAAAAGGGGTCACATCAGGGGACGTAACACTCAGCAACACTAAAATAATAAGACAGATAAACTGACAGTTGTTTTCCACATTCTGCAGTTCTATTGTATTTCTTTTATTTCCGTTATTTTTCTTACTCTCCATGAAAACGGGTCTTTTTCTTCCCACATCCTGGTGGACACTTTGTTATTTAAAGAAGCTTCAACCCTTCTGCAGGGCTGTGCACGGCACACACACACACATGCACACACAGCCCCCTCTCACCCACCCACCATCACCGCTCTCCCTTGCCTGACTCTTTCTCATTCCCTCTGTGGTGTGTGTGTGGTATGCCCGCTAGCTAAGGATGCCCACCTGTTCTCTGTTGGCACCGACTACAAGGGCCAGGCCACATCTGGTCATTACGGGAGGGCAAAGCCCGCGGGGATCCGAGGGCTCGGGGCAAGCTGGAGAATGTAATGAACAGAACCATCGCTGGCGGCCGGACAGACACCGAGGGACTGTGAGCAAAGGATGTGTCAGTCAGAGCAGAGTTCCTCACAAAGTAGGGCTCACGAAAAAGATGAGGATGGAATGGTGGAAAGGTGGGCGGATGAAGAACAAAGGGAGAAGGAAAAAAATGGATTGAAAACTGATGGACACGTGAAGTAATGTAATTAGGTATAGGGAATGCAGTGAAACGAGAAGACTTTTGGAATCCCACACGCTCATTACCAACGTTCACTCTGGTCACTCCTGATGTGGTCCATAAATGAATATTACCTAATCCAACGCTGGGTCCTCTTTTTTTTTTTTCTCTCTTTTATTTTTCAGTGATCTCCTGTGGAAACCCAGGAACTCCACGTAATGCCCAGATCCTGAACCACGACGGCCTAACGTTTTCCAGATCTATTACCTACGCTTGCAGAGAGGGCTACTACTCAACCGGCCTGCTCACCCGACACTGCACTGTTAACGGCTCGTGGACCGGCAACATGCCTGAGTGCTCTGGTAATCAACATTCCCTGTGGAGAAAGAGCCTCCGTCGTGCTTATCTTTTTCTCCATGCTTTAATTTAAATCCATGCTCTTATTGAGGCTGTATGGGGGCGCGTTGGCGAGCACCGTCACTGTAAATTCCCCATAGAATAAGTGGAAATGGATGGATGGCTTGGATGGCTGATCCACATATACAGGTTGTCTACCTTACCTACATTCTCTTTTTTATTTGTATTTGAACGGAAGTTCATCCTTTGCAATACAGAGAATGTTTCTGACACCAGCAGGATATCAATAACTGGTAGGGGAGGGGCAGACAGGTTACATTTCTAATTGTTGTTAAAGACTTGAAACAGCTATTATTTTTTGTAACCTTTGGCTCCGGTGGCTCAGTTTTATGGAAAATAGTTTTTAGGATTAGTCCCCTCAAATCAGACAGGAAAGCCTGTCATCATGACATATAAAATACACACAGCTGCTATACAGAGCAAAGACACGCCGATAAATAGAGGTCCCTTATAGACCCTTAACCAGCACATTGATGGATTTCTGAACTGTAATCTATAGGAGTGAAAGGGTACGCAGTTCATTAGAACATTTTTACTCAGGCTATGTGAATAGGAGCACCTTCGGTTGAACAATTTCTACTGATTTCTTGTATACTGTTGGGTATACAAGGGGATTTATTGGACAGAGGTGGCTGGATATTGAATTTCTTGCAATCTCCTCTCAATTTCAGCTGTTAAAACTAGATAGACATTTGTTAAAAAGAAAAAATGGCACTTTTAGTATAATTTATTAATATAGTGGACTGTTGTCTAAGTATATAATTATAAAGGAACGTATTCCTACAGGGTGCGCAGTCTTAGATGGACACTATGGCTGCAGGGAACACTCTCACCTGTGCTCGCTCAGTCAAGGGGACACACGATGCCTCCAAACATCTGTTTCCTCAAACCGCTGGGAATCTCTCTGCAATGTTGGTCCTATGCAGTTAATAACCCCTCTTTTTGTTGTCCCATTGCAACTCAGTGAAAGTTGTCTTTCTGCGCCCTGTTAGACATTTACAGCGGAGCTGAGCAATGACGCAGCTGAGTCGCACGTCGCACATCTTAATGTTGTTGCTCAATCAAACTCCCCACAGGGTGTGAAAATGTAATCAAAGAAAAGTGTGGTTCATTTTGGAGCTTTAGAAAGTTACAGTAGAAGGGTGTCCATCACAACATTAAGTCTCCCTTCACCCTAAAAGAAGCTTTAACTGGAGATAATCAAAGAGCAAGGACAGTTTGTTCAGTCACATTAAGTCACACTGTTGAGTTACGGTGATTTGCATTGTGGGTAATGTTTTTAACTATATATGTATAATAAGTGCATCATCCAAAAGTGGCTGTACATCAATGAATGAAGTACTAAATACCTGTGAAGACACATAAAATATTCAGCTTTTTAGAGTGATTAACATGGTGAGATGAGCCGTGTGATATTGATCTGCTGCTTCACTGAGTACAATAAAATGTAAAACATATTTAATCATTAAATAACATGGCTCAATACCAACGTCTATCAACTGCTCTATTCATTTTCTTTTCTTTCTTCAACCGAAACCAACTCTCCATTTTTTCCGTCCTTGTGTTCCACTCGGCCCGTCTTCATTGACAATTCCTTTCACCCATTTTCATTTGGTCTTATTTCTTCACCCTGTGTTTGTCCTCGCAGTAATCAACTGCGGTGACCCTGGCGTGCCAGCCAACGGGTTGAGGCTGGGCAATGATTTCATTTACAACCTCACGGTCAGTTTCCAGTGTTCCCCTGGTTTTACTATGGACGCGGACCGGGCCTCCACTCTTATCTGCACCAAGGACCGGACCTGGAACGGCACCAAACCTCACTGCAAAGGTGAAGTTATTTAGCGTGATCTTTGTGTCAACACAGTGACGATGTAAACCAAGACTACAGCCAATGTATCTTTCATATATCGATCGCATTCACACTTGGACTGGAATGCAACCCGTTATTTAAAGTAACAGGCAGAATCCCTGATGTCCTCCAATGCCTCTTTGCTCCCTCTGTAGCGATCGTATGTGGTCCACCGCCTATCATCCCTAATGGACAGGTTGTCGGTACAGACTTCACCTGGGGCTCCAGCATCAGTTACTCCTGCAACCAAGGTTACCAGCTGTCTCTGCCCACTGTGTTAACATGCCAGGGCAACGGCAACTGGAGCGGAGAGAAACCCCAGTGCTTCCGTAAGTGGCGCACCGCTAACATCTCAAATCACATTACATGTAATTTATGTCTTCCTGACATTTATTTTAAAAGTATGTATGCATAGCCTTTGGTTAACATCTCAACCCCCCCATCTTATAACTTTATCATCATAACGTTATCCCTGTTTCTCTGTGTCCTTGTCTTTGCAGCTGTGTTCTGTGGAGACCCAGGGATGCCCGCCCAGGGGAGGAGGGAAGACCGAGGATTCACCTATCTCTCCTCCGTCTCCTTCTCCTGCTACTCTCCACTTATCCTGGTGGGATCTACCAGGAGATATTGTCAGTATGATGGCACTTGGAGTGGCACACAGCCCTCGTGCATAGGTAAGGCAATGGTTTCTCCACTGACGTTAAGACATGGCTAAATTGCCCTACATTTGCATGTGAGAGATGTCTTCCCTTGGCTGGCATGCATTATTCCCCTTAATTGTTTTTTTCATTCCCATTAGTTTAATTCATTAAAGCAATCCATAGAATTTCAGAATGACTGTGGTCGACATAATGCATGACAGCATTTGATCAGCAGTTGTCAGATAATTGCCGTGGTGTGTGTTTCAGATCCCACTCACACTACCTGTGGAGACCCCGGCACTCCTCTCTTTGGAAATCAGAACAACAGTCAAGGCTTCCAGGTGTGAATTAACACCTCTGCTTTGTGAAATATCTGCGCGCTGCGGTGTATAATTGACTCGCTCGTAGTCCAGTCAACATTTACACACGCTCTTGTGTGTCCTCTTACAGATCAGCAGCACTGTGTTCTTCAGCTGTAGAAAGGGATACTTACTTCAGGGCTCCATTACTCGCACTTGTCTGCCCAACCTCACTTGGAGTGGTTTTCAACCTGAGTGCATTGGTAAGTACACACTCGGCTCATATTAATGTAGACGCAAAAGTATAGCATTTTTTTTTAGAACGAATGACCCCAAACGTCCACCTGGGCAGACTTCTTTCTCGGTTTTTTGATGTTCTTGGCTTTTTCTCCTCTGATCCCTCCCCTTGTTCATCTCCTCAAACCAACTTGAACCTGTTTCACAGTCTCTTTTTCTTTGGTCACCCTAATCCGTCTCTCCCTTCTCTCTTGATGCAGCCCACCACTGCAGCCAACCGGAGCTGCAAGCCCAGTCTGATGTTAGAGCCATTGAACTGCCATCTCTTGGCTACACACTGATCTACACGTGTCAGCCTGGCTTCTACTTGGCCGGAGGATCAGAACACAGGACCTGCAGGTCCGATGGAAGCTGGACAGGGAAACCACCTCTCTGCGCAGGTATGAACGGGGGATACGTCACATCCAGTCAAGACTGAGAAATACCCAATGTTAAATATACGTAGACATGCCTTTTTGCTTTTTGCTGCTCTTAAATCACTTCAACGCCACTTTCCGAGGGTGGAGTGAATGTTAAAACATATCGTCTGACCTCACGCAAAGGCACGATCAACCACATTCACCAAAACCTTACGAGATTAGATGTGTGCACCTGCCCGACCACTTTCCGACACAGATGCATTAAACACTCCAAGCACGTCACCTCATATTTATAATGAGCGGTTTCCATTAGCAGCCTCTTTTGAAACCACGGAGGTCCGTGCCGGCACAGGATTCAATGGTGACTCAGGTTGGAAAATTGGGGATTCGGCTAATGTTGATGAATAGCTGTGTTATCCCTTGCTTATCCTCAGACACACGCCACTGTAGGACGGCCCATCCATCACACAATTGAACTCTATGTAATTGCACACTCACAAGAGTCAACCCCAGTACACGCACACACACACACACACACAAGCTTTGAAAATTTAACAAGGGTGCAGGACCTGATTAGGCCAATGCATCCCATTGATTAGGTTAGCAGAAGAGCCTATTTATAAATAGTGAGGCAGTGTTAACAAGGTCTAGCAGACAAATAGACTGCCATTAAGACGGCCTCAAGCACTGGCCTAAATACATATAGGAAACAAAATAGTCATTGTCCCGCAATTAACGATGGAAGAAGGATGCTTATAGCTAATAGAGAAAGACGTACGAGAGGGGAACCTCCGTGTGATAGATTGCATTCTAAGCCGTTGTGTAAATACAAAGGTTTAATGTTTTTTTTTCTTCTAAGGCGACGTCATTAAGACGTGAGGGAAAGAAAGAGAACTAGCCGCAGCGCATTTAGGGCAAAAAACAGCACCTGTGGGCGCAGTGATGGAAGGGAAGCTCAAAAGACTGACACCTAATAAAGCACGAGGCTGCAGGAGCGTGCGTGTGCATGGCTGTTTGTTGGTGTCCATATACTTTTATCCAAGGTGATATTTATGCCCATAAACTACCGTCAGTATACCTGTCTTTGCTTGTAGTTGCATGTAAGCCCCCCCCCCCCCCCCCCACGCCCCTCCTCGCTCTGCTTGCCTGTGTGGGTGTATCTTTACTACTGTGGTGTAGACCTGCGGCCCTGTGTGTGCAGCAGGGCTTTATTAAAGTTCTTCCCCTTGAAGCTGGGAAACTGTTTCTCTGACTTAGCAAAAGCCCCGCGGGGACAAGCGGGCCGCTCCTTGGGGCACTTTTGAGTTGAGTTCTGTCGCAGGCAGGCCTCACTCTGTCCATCACGCGGTTTATTAGTGGTGGAAGTGCTGATGGTGACATTGTCCAATTGCAATCGCCTCGGGGCTGTTTCGAGAGAAAATTGGCTTTCACTTTCACCTCGTGATCAACTTGGAAATGATTTCTTAACTAAGCAGTGTTTTGCTGTGCTCTTCAGCTGATAATCGCCCGAGTGGTAAGAGCCCGGTGGGTACAGTGCAGGAGCCGCCGTCCAAGTTACCAGGTAAGACTCTATTATATTCCAAGATGATTTGCTCCAATTATTGTATATATAGTGGAAATCTGATTTTATTTTCTGTATTTCTGGACGGGAAGCTTAATCAAAATACAATTCTGCTATATTTGAATCGACTTGTATCCAAATGATGGTCTGTGTGAGGTATCACAGCCTTGCTAAATCCGATTTCATCATCTCCTCTCCTCATTAAAAGCCTTTTTTCTTTCTGTCATCTGTATCCACCCTTTCGCTCTTTCAGTCCCTGCTGGTGTCTTTTCCAAGAACTCCCTCTGGAGGGGATCCTACGAGTACCTCGGGAAGAAGCAACCCGCTATGCTCAGCATCACCGCTTTCGAACCCTTTAGCAACCGTGTTAACGCGACACTCATCGACCACAGCGGAGTGGAACTCAAACTGGCTGGTTGGTGCACAAAAAGCAGAAGTCACTCTCAACACCTTCAAAACAATCACACAAACACACGCAGGAGACTTCACTGCGTTGGGGTTCCTACAAGCACACGATGTCAGATGAGATCCAGTGCAAAAGACAGAAAGCAGCCGGGCCGCTGCACGGAATAGATTGTGGAGCCACTGTCGTAGAATAGCAGACATTTACTTCTTTTTATCCGTAGCCGCATAACCACCATGCAGCTGTGATCGTTACGGCTCAAATTTGCTTGGGCTTGGACACTTCACTCCTCGTGTACCTCGGCGCTATCAATCCTCATCACTCATCACATCATTGTAGTGAAAACGATTCTTTACAGCTACAAATTGCCCCGCTCTCCAGTGGCAGTAATGTTGCTGATGCGTGTTTGCGGATAATTGTTGCTCCAAACTAACTGCCGGCCTGTTTTTCTTCTAGGTATTTATAAAAAGGAGGAAGCTCAGCTGCTGCTTCAGGTCCACCAGATCAGAGGCCCCGTGGAGATCTTTGTCAACAAGTTCAAAATAGACAACTGGGCCCTTGAAGGACATGTAAGTGCAAGTCCAGGGTTCGGGTTACGCAAACTCTGTGTGGCTGCAAATGTACTCCATTCAAACACACAAGAACGCATACACCTTTTATGTGATGCATGCACAAGCACACACACACACACACACACACACACACACACACACACACTAACCTTGTCACTCTCGGGAGATGGAGGGCCCACCAAGAGTTTCTCTTTAATTAAAATGTCAGTTAAATCATTGCCTGGTAATCAGGACTCAACAGACCCCCTGCACCCCTCTCTCTTTAGTATTATCCCACAACCTCAGTCACCTATACCGCACACCCACTCCAGATATCATTTTTAAAAAGCAGATCACAGTATATATGTTTAAATGGGCGTGCTTCACAAGCCTCACGACTCTTTAGTGTTTACGTACAAGCAAGCGGAGTGTTCCTCTTGTGTGTAACGCGGCTGAGTGTGTTTATGTTTCTGCTCTTGAGCAGAAAACGTCATATTAAATGTCAGCTACGAGAGCGCCTCTCAGCTCCTTTGACATGATATTTCGGGTTCTCCGTGCACCAGCTGCTGACACTTTGATGAGACTTTCCTTTGTGAAGCCTGGATGTGACACACAGAGTGTCTGTCTTCCGTTCCTCTCTCTCTCTCTCCCTAGGTGTCCTACATCTCTTCATCCAACTCCTTTGTGTACCAGGGATTTGTCAGAGGAAAAGGCTTTAGCCAATTTGGTCTCCAAAGACTGGGTGAGTAAGCTGCCTGCTTGGTTATAGAAACCACTCAGACCAAGCTGTCTCTTGAGGAAAGACTGTTATTTTTTGTATTTTTTTCCCCCTGTCTAGATCTCTATCACAGAAAGCTCTCACTTCTAATATGCCTAGCGTTCTTAAGCTCAGTTGCGGTTGTGGTGTGCTGGATTTCTAATTGATGTACTTTCACAAAACAATTTTGGAGAGCGGGGCAAACCCGGTTCAATAACATGATTGATATTTAGAAAAAACACACCACACCTACCAAAAACCTCTCCTTCACAAATTGTGGGTAGTGTGTTGATGCTCACGGTTCCTTTGCCATGTCAAGTCACCTCACATCTCTCCGTTTGGATACAGTAAATACCATCTATTCTCTGCTGTGTGTCATTCCGTGGTTCCTTTAGTGACTTTAGCTATGCTGTCAAGGATATTGAACATTTTTTCAAAAGGCTGCAGCGATCCAAAAATGCTGCTTCATGTCCGTGACCTAAATAAATCCCACCCATATTATCCTCCCCGCTACAGTTTGTGCACCACGAGTTCTCACAGACCCGACTCCCTGGATCTGAATGTCTGCTGCAGTCGAGCAGTCTGCGTGTATGATTCTTTAACTTTTTGCTTTACTTTCTGGTTTGCTTCATTTTTTTTGCCAGAACATTGGTTTACTGCTGCCACCAGTATGTTTGCACAGAGAAAACTATCGAATTGATCTTTTTTAGATGCTAATCAGCATCAGGGCCAATCATGTGCCGAAAGATCAAGAAAGGTTTTGGACTTTAAAACCTAATTTCTGATATGCATTAACTAGAAAATGGACTTGCTTGTTGGTTAATTCATTTTGTTCGTTCTTCATGTAGCCTGCATGGCCTTAGACTCTCTTAAGTCCCTGTAAGACAATGCGTTCAGGTAGAAATTCTCTAGATGAAAGAAATGGCTAAATCTGCTCTGACAATTTAAATTTGAACTAAATCCTTTACACTCCGATTTTTTAATTCCCTGTTCCATATGTGACATGCAGACAATGCTCACACTTCTGCTGTTTTCTTTTGCTAATGCTGTTGAAGTTGAAATATTTTACGAGACTTTTTAAAAGCAAAGCCCAGATTGCAGCGGCTTCCACGTTGGCTGCACGGCAGTCTCAAGAGCAGCAGTGCGGGTACCAAAATAGACGCAATATGGAATTGACTAACTTGGAATTAGTGCTAACACAGATTAAGTGTGCGTATGCACAGGCAAGGTTGTGTGAACATAATGGAAGTGGATGTGAAAATCTGCTGTAATGAGAGAGGTGCTTGAACAGCAGGTGCAGAACACCCCCCCACTCCCACCAGACCCCACACCCCTCTCCCAGCCACGGCACACTGATTGAGCAAACAGCTCTTTATTAATACTGAGGACTGGGGCCGGTGCCAGGGCATTTGTGTGCATGTGTGTTTAAGTGTGTATGAGTAAAGCGGATGGGAGGAGGGGTTTGGACGTCTTGAAAAACAAAAAAAATCAATTTGTCGAGGTTTTCCCGTTTGGTTTTTAACTCCGTGGAGGTGTAACTGCGACTGCAGTTGGGTTGCCCGAGTGCGTGTTTATGTGTCTGTGTGTGTTTGTGTGCATCGGTGTGCGAGTGAGCTCGCGCTCATGCAGCAGGGGGTTGATTTGAAACTCCACAGATTCCACTAATTCCTTCTTGTTTGTCACTCGGCCTTTCATTGGAGCTTTTTTGGCCTTCTGCGGCAAACAGGTGGGCTGCCGCTGCTCCGATGTAGCTGTTGCAGACACACACACTCACCTCCGTAAATTAGAGGATGAATCTGAAATGACTTAATGGCTTTTGGCGTATGATGTCAGTAATTAAGACTCATTGCTAGGATAATTGAATTTGACATTGCCGGGGGGAGAATGAAAATTCAGCATTGTCACATCATTTAAAAAGTCTCCTATATATAAGCAAAGCTTTCCTGGCAGGCCTCCTCAGCGTTTACAGGTAGTTTGATTTGCAGGTGAGGCGGGTTTCCTGTTTGTTTCTTTTAATTATTGTATTCGTGGGATATAATCATAATGCATATAATGTAAGTGATGCTAAACCAAGGACTCGATGTCGTCTGTCCCCCCCCCCCCCCCCCCCCCCCCCAGAGAGCTTAGATTCCAGCAAAGACAACACAGGCTACAACTTTGCATCCAACAGCAGTTCCGTGGCAGCAGCCATCCTAGTGCCTTTTATAGCCATGATCATCGCAGGCTTCGCTCTGTATCTCTACAAACACAGGTAAGGCTCGCAGTGTTGATCTATGTCACAGTACACCTGCAATCAACATTGTAACGTTGCTCAACTTACGAAGGGTCTCAAGCCAAAGTTAAATTTATCTCTGCAACGTTCGCCCTTCAGAATCCATTCATATCGTTCATGACAGTGGGAAGGACGGAAGTAGTAGGCTGTTTGATTCAGTATTTGCTTACACTGTCCCAATGGCAGACTGAGTGAGTCAGTGAGTGACCCACCGTGCAGCAATTAGGTAATTAATCCATTGGTCGATTGATCAAAAAGCAAAACATTGATAGTGAATTGATGACAAGCGTTGGCTGGTTCTAGCTTCTTGAATGTGATTACGATCTGATCCTTTTGGCATCCTGATATAAATTCAGATTCAATGTGTTTCAACTGTTGGTCAGGAAAAAACAGATCCTCAGTGATGTCACGGACTAGACTAATAACTGATGAATTAATTGAAAGGGTGATGATTTGTTGGGTTTCAGGAGAAGACCCAAAGTCCCCTTCAATGGTTACGTGGGCCACGAGAACACCAATGGACGCGCTACGTTTGAGAACCCCATGTATGACCGCAACATCCAACCCACCGACATCATGGCCAGTGAGACAGAGTTTACAGTCAGCACAGTGTGCACTGCTGTATAGCAACTTCTTCCCCCAGAGGTGAGAACCAAACACCACCACGCCACGCGGGTTCATGAC
This sequence comes from Gasterosteus aculeatus, assembly GCF_964276395.1. Lineage (NCBI taxonomy): Eukaryota > Metazoa > Chordata > Actinopteri > Perciformes > Gasterosteidae > Gasterosteus > Gasterosteus aculeatus. Next base: position 13,196,727 of record NC_135697.1, on the reverse strand, counting down.
GGAGCAGGGACGTAGAGCACCGGGCTTATGGATGTAGCGGAAGATATTGCCATGTGGCTGACTTTAGTTGATCTAAAAACATTCTTCTTCTGTGTTTTTACTTTTGATTTGTATTTGCATTTTAAATTGTTTTTTTTTTAATCTGGTTTGTTTATGCTTTATTCAAAGATAATGAACATGTTTTTTTGAATTTGTACTCTGATGAAAATATTACATTTATGGTTTTATCTTCTTTGGGATTATTTTACCTTCACTATCTCCCCATCTTTCTTTTTTCTGTGTTTTAATTTCTTTTAATTTGACTCTGTTCCTCACCTGTCGGCTACTATCTCTCGTCTTATCCTTTTCCCACGCTCAGTTAGGGGAGGAGAGGTGGACCACATAGCTTCCCTGCCAACTGAGGACATCCATAGTTCCTCGGGCCGAGGGCAAGACAAAGATCCTTTTATTTGCTGTAGTACATTCAAGAAACATCTCCAATGGCAAAGGCTCCGACCCGCAGCAGACGAGAAAAAAGTGGAACCACGTGAAGACAATAAGGACTGTAACAAAAGCCAACAACAAAATGCTTTTTGTAACTCTTCATGGTTTCTTGATACTTTTTCCATATTTCGAGGAGGAGCTTTGACCTGAAACTGCAGCCTGCAGGAGTACTGCTGGAAGCAAAGCTGTGATGGATTTTCTCACCTGCTTCGCCTGAACCCAAAGGGAATTGTATGGTCAACCATAAGTCTAGAAATTGACCTGTAGCTAACAAAGATCTCCGTGCAAGTCAACTGCACGGAGGACTACCACACGTCGGTCTGCTCGACTCGAAGAGAGACAGTCTGGACTGTTTTGATTCAAGCTTCTCTCTGTTTTCCATTTTTCTCATTTTGGGTTCTCTTTTTATACACTGCTTGCTTTCTGTGATGAATAACTGGAAACCCTGTAATTCCCGGACGGTCTGTTCCTGCAGCTGTCTGGAAGTGTTCGTAGGAGGCCCGTCAGTCTCTGGCTGTGAATGAGTTAAAAATTCACTACGTCATGATGCTCATTTGTTGAGGTTTCTTTGAAGCAGGAATGAAATCTGCCTGCGAAGGCAGCTGTGTCCAGAGGACATGTTAAAAGGTTGCAACGGCTGCTTTAGACAAAACGTGCACTTATGTGTACAGGTCAGTGAGACGTTTCCCCTTTGTCTTTTGGCCCCAAATCTACCCTGATACACAACTTTGCAAAATGTTCTCAACCATTATTTTCTTTGGAGTCATGAGACTACCTGCAGGCCCTGTACATGGATAAAACAAAAGGATATCGGGAACAAATGCTGTTAAATTGACTAGGAAAAAGGTGTGTGAGCTTTTATCTGCTTCTCTCTGTTTTCAATGATTGACGTGCGATCTCTTTACATGTTTATGTCTGGAAGAGAAGACCAGACCTCAAGGAGGTGTGGAAAAGCAAATCCAACTCTTGTCTAACAAAATGTTAAAGAAGAGCTTATTATCTCATATTTGCTCCACATTGGCATCTGTTACAACTTTTCTGCCCATTTGGAGGAAAATCGCCTTGGTGAAAGTAGGCATGTCAACTACGATACATTACATTTCAGTGATGTGTAAATGTCTCGGGACCACATCTCTTTTTTCTCTTTGTTTCCAAAAGTCCCCCCCCCCCAAAAAAAACTATTGCACCAAGCAATTGACAGAGAAACACGCGGCCCCTTGTTCTTTGGACATACAGAATTTTTGTCTAATGTTTCGGCAGCTTGAAGGTAATACGTACTGCATTCTCCCTGAGATGGAGTGTCAGCGTGAGCTCCTTTTAACTTGGCCTTAGGAAAACAAAGATCAAAGTGTGGCCGTGTTTGAACTCCCTCAAAATGTACAGCTGAAGGCCCCCGAGTCTGAAGAATGGATTCCCAGTCAGATGTGTGTTTCTCCTGGATTACGCGCAGGTCTTTTTTTTCCTCCCAAGTTAACTTCTGACAGCTCAGGCCTTCTAGAAAAAAACACTGGGGTTGCTTTGCTTTTGTCGTCGCTCATGGTGGAAATGTTGCAGACGCTTCCCTCTGAGCTGTGACAGCCGAGGAGCTGCTCGCATACCAATTACTCCGATGCATTCAATTTGAAATGATAAATGTGATAAGAAAACCGCGTTCATGCTTCTGATGCCAGGGAGTGATACCCAGAAATATGGTTTGGAAAGTGCGACACAGGAGGAGACTGTCGATAACTATGAAAGGAGGAATCTACTTTGGCAGGTGGATGACATCACCAACGTGAAACAATCAGAACGCTAATGAATTTGTGACCCTTAAATTGTGTGTTTGTCGGTGTGTGTGTGTGTGTGTGTGTGTGTGTGTGTGTGTGTGTGTGTGTGAAAGCGTTTGAGTGGGTGGATTTATAAAAACACCTCCTCCCAGCTATCTGGCCCTCGCTCACCATCCCCATACATGTGTATTCATGCTGTAGAGGGTGAATAGTGCTCCGAACTTCACTGCAGCAAATTGAGCCATTACGTGCAATTTACTTTAATTTAGCCATGCCTCATTGTCATACCCATATTGAATCCTGAGTTCACCTTCGCATCATCACTGACAGGACAGGTCATCAGTTACGTAGTGTGGAAAACATCCATAGCTTCCTACCATGTAGTCTGTCTTTTAAGGGTTGGAAACTGGAACCGAAATTTTATTTGATATTTTTGTGTACATTTATAAATAAATGCAACAAAGTGACTTTCAGAGTCAAAATCAACCTCTGCAGAGTACCGACAGGTTTTCAAATGAAGTCTTTAAAGTCACCTAGAGTACATTGTTTCCCTTATGAATCCAGGCCTTTGAAACCAATCACTGTATTGTTCCTTCAATTAGATTTTCCATGGGTCAGTAATTGCTCATCCAGTTTTATTACTTTTAAAGCTCTCGCTTATCTCGACAGTGAGGATAGAATATTGCTCCTTTCTTGCTCTGGTTGAGAAGTGATGGAAAAGGAAACGATTGAATTACCCAGTGGATTTCATGAAAGGAGCTGTTGCACTCCCATTATCTTGAAGGCATTGTTACTCTGTCCGCATAGTTGCATGTGGCTGTTGCATTGTGTATTGTGCATTTCATTAGTTTTTGTTCCGAAATTGCACTAAATATTTCAGCAGTCGCTTCATTACGTTGCAGATAGTTTTTGTTAAGGCCACTTTGATGTGGTCTCCCCCCTCTGCTCATTCCTCCCGTGGCAACGTTTAGCACGCTTTATTGAGCTGCGTTGAGTTTAAAACAAACCAATAAGACACAATGCCCCCACTGACTAGAAGTAACTAATTATATTTGACTAGGTTTAGACTGTAGTTTTGGATAAACGTAATACAGAAGTATAAGCTCATGGCACTCTTTTTATTTCTCCCAAAAGGGCTCAAGAAATTCTAAAAATGGTTTTAAAGGGCCAGATTTTTAATTTTTTCAATGTTCCTTCCTCCTGTCTTTAATAAGCACTTTACATTCATCATAGTGCCTTGGTAAACCTGCTTAAGTGGCTCTATTTTTTCCAAACATCATATAATTACCAGAATTGGAGGCATTATAATGTTAGATGAATCTAATTTATCTTCCCGACCTGCATAACCCGAAGAGACATCCGTACTTTGCATCTGTGTTTATGAGCTGAGCCGAGCGTTTGGCTCATCCAAAAGGAGCAATGTGTTTATAAGTACTGTAACGTCTGGCTGATAATTAATTAAAGGTTCACCGAATTAGAATCTAGCGAAATTACCAAATGAAGACAAATGGTTTCAATCAGTCCCGGATGTTGCTTCATTTGGCTGCGCTACTTAGAAAAGTTTTTAATGGGGATGAAAATATTTTCAAAAATTCATGCTTGTAATTTTGCAGTATGGGGTTTTCCATTTAATGGGCACTACATCTATAGAAATACTTTTCTTTTTAACCCATCTGGGTTAGTCCGGAAAAGTTCTCAGAGAAAGTGCAGCGCAGTCGTTTGAAGATCTGTGGATTCTGGATTGAGAGTTTAAAGAGGCAAATTTCTTGATAGCGGCCGGCTACTTCCTGGTTCTCTTTGCATATTTTAAGACAGAAACTCTGATCATCCGAGGTTCATTTTCGTTATCGGCCAGACGCAGCTCCGAGTCGCCTCCTGCTCACCATCCCCTCTGTAACAAAAAACTCAGCGGGGCTGTGTGGCGTTCCAGTTCCCATCTAGCTCACTGAAATAGGCCCCGAACGCTTCTCATTTCTTTCTGCAGCTCGTGCTCTCGCTTTTCCGTGTGTAAGTGCACTGGAAGAACCGAGCAAACCCCTCGGGGCCCGCTGTGTGTGCGCATCAACTATTATTTGTAATCTCCCATCTTCCATTGTCAACGCGTATGGACGGCTACGAATGAGCCCGAAATACTGCTGTGTTTTTCAGGCCCATTCCATGCAATTTGCCTCCTGCAGTGTCTCTAGTGGGCTCTAACATGGGGGGAAAGAGGGTAAGGAGATGTTTTTTTTTTCTTCTGTAAATGGAGATTAGAGAGTGGAACGGTAGTTTCATGATTTAGGATTAGGTCACTGGAGTTATTACTGACCAATTGCTGAATGTATTTCATTTTACCGATATCTGTATTCCTATAACTGCTCCTCTGTTTGTATACGGTGATCATAAGTTCATTCATATTTAGTGTTATACATACGTATTTACAGAGCTGCTTTTTATTACCAGAGACTTTACATTCCTGTATTTTTGTTATGGCAACACAGTTATTGCAAGGTCTTTTTCTTTTCTTTTTTTTTTCATATTTTCATTTCAGCCCAATATATCTCTCTGCTAACCCGTAATTGAGACATAAACTCAGAAATAACACTTAAGCAGAAATCAACACGGCCCCTGGAACACCACGACAAAACAGTAAAAGACAGAAGTTCAGTGTGGATGTCTTGCTGCACACCAAAAGGTTACCTGTGAAGAAATGAATTAAAGTGGACTGGAGCAGACTGTGTGCAACCACAGAGAAGGAAAGTGTCTCGAAGAAAACTGAATATGTTGACAAATAAAAAAAAAACCTTTTTGTACAGAGATATATTTTTGTGAAAATACATTTGTAATATAAAAAAGAAAAAATGAATTGACATATATGTAAATGTTTTTCTTTTTCATTATTGTAGTACAAATGCTAGCGGGGAGTATATGAAGAATCTCTCTATAAATAAATATATATAAATATATATATATAAATATATACAAAGAAAACTAGAAACAAGGCTTTTTGTATATGTAAAAAAGATTGTACATAAAAGTTTACATACATACTGTACATATGTAAGACCCACCATGGCTTGTCTGCAATATATAAAATGTATTTTATCCGTCTGTATATGATGCTTTGCATTGTGTCTAAGCTTATTCTACTTTCTTGAACTTGAAACTTATTTTGAAGGTTTTGGAATAAAATATAAAACCTACTTTTCCATTGTGGTGTTTATTGGCTGCATTGCTTTAGATTGATTGCTTTAGATTAATCCTTAATAAATGTTTCAGAGAGCAGGGAGAGTGCATTTGTTTTTAGAGAAAAGAAGGGCCTGTTGCTCACTAAATCTTCCATGATGGCAGCTCACTTTTTAGCTGGTCAACGTTAGTAATTTAATTTCTAATCTAATAGCAATCAGCTCTATTAACATGAAGTCACTGTGGGAAAAAAATACAGTTTCAGGTAACCTAGAATCTTTTTTATTTTAAAGCGGTTCAAATCTCAGTAGTTAACAAACTAAAAATGCATTGTTGATCTACATAGCCACACTGTTTGTGCCTCTTTGTGCTTCATCATTTAATGTTTTGTATATTATGACAGTGGGAACTTAAACGCACGCCTCCAGAACTGCACTGCAGTAAAGTCGGTAATGGCAGCGCAAAATGCCTTTGTAGCTTTTAGAAGTACTAATAGACTGCAGACAATCTTGGTTTTATGGAGTATGATTTTCTCTTATAAAACCGGCTTTTTCCTTTAACCATCACAGGTCATTATTGCATTTAAGGTTCCCTTATTCACTTTTAAATTAAGGACGCAGGCAACCTGTGGTGGAATGTCTCTGTTTTTCCAGTAGAGCACTTTAAATCAAGAAAAAAAAAATTCATGCTGCTCTGAATAAGTGAGTCTGTTTGCGTGTGCGTGTGTGTGTGTGTGTGTGTGTGAGAGAGAGAGAGAGAGAGAGAGAGAGAGAGAGAGAGAGAGAGAGAGAGAGACTACTTTCACGTATTGGCATGGTTGGAGCCTTTTCTTGATTGATCGAATCAACAGCCATACACGGGTCATTAGTCACTCCTGTTCTCCCCACCAGGTTTCCCACGGCGATTAATCAAACCATGTCAAGTTGCCCTGACCTGCAGGCGCGTCCCCTCCCGGAGGCCAGGTAGCCCTTCGTCCTCGAGACTGGAGTTTTTATTGCCTCTGTGTTTGTATCCCAAGTCAGATGCGGGGTCTTAACTTAACCGCTGGTTAACTTTGTCACTGACTTGACGCCACGCAAAGATGAGACATTCATCGTCGCTTCTGTGACTGTCGGAAATGTCCCCGATCAGTTTGCAGTTACTAGTATCTCTGTCCTCGTGGGATAGCGGGCTAATTTTTAGTCGCTCGTATTACACCATCTGGTACGACGTGAACGTCGGATTCACTGCTTCTCTCACGCTGTGCCACACAAACGGCTCCCTCGGGCCTTTTCAATATCAATGATTGAAATTTTGAGGAAAAAAGGAATGCGGGAGAAAATCTCCGCAGAGGTCCCGGGAGTGTCTTTAAGCCTCGGAGATGCCAGGCGACGTTGGGATTTGTCACTTTCATCACTGCACTGTAACAGTCGCACTCCAATCTCCCAGATGTTTCGGCAGCCATGTTCCCTTCGTTGCTGTTGTTAAGGAATAAGCAAATAAGCAAGCGCACCGCTACGCAGTGTGCAAACAAACTTCCCCGGATATCACAGGTTATGTGGGACAGGGATATTTTACTCCACAATACACATTCCCTTGTTTAATTAATCTCCCGGTATTTTGTTGATAGCGAGGTGAGGTGGGGCCATCTCTTTCCAGATACCGCCACTCAATTTCCCGCTCAAGCCGGGATATTCCAGGAGACATCAAAGCGAGAGGTTTACACGCGCAAATCCCCCCAGCGTGCCGGCCCGGGCCTCGGATAATATCAGGCAAAATCCACCCTCTGCTGTCCCACAAGACATCGGACCAAGGATGAAGGGATTGACAGATGAGAGGGAGAATATATTTGCCCCATCAGTTCAATTTGTCAGCGGGGGGGGGCTTACTTCCTGCAGACGGAGCACCAATTATTAGAAGGAAATATCCGACCTCATTGAGATTTACAGTATGTAGTTGATCCAGGTACATTATAGCCTTATAATAATAATGTCAATTACAGAAATACTTTCTCTAATTAAATAACTTCAGTCAACTGATCCTTTTCTCTACCACACATCTATGTTTTCAATCGTCATCCAGTTGAAGCTGCAAACATGGGGGTAAAAATAAGGAAAAATGCCAATAGCAGTAACCTCCTCAACCCTTCACTGTTATGAATGCAGTGGATTTATAAAGAAATAAAGCAGAGGAAAGAACCGACTGATAATGTGCTTGCAAGTGTTTGGGTATCAGAAAACCTCCTGATTAGATGTAATAATGAATTAGTTAAAAGAAAGCCTGAGCTCCATGATAACCATCAACAGTGAATCTCCAATTACTTCCATCCTGGGCTCATGACAATAGGACAATAACTAATAGGGAACTGTCAGAGCTCGTTGGCATAATAATAACAAAAGCTCATCAGGATGAGATGCACAAATGTGAAGCAGACCAACCAATCAGCCCTTTATCGTTCCTCTTCTTCCTTTGTATCCCCCACTCATTTCCAATCCTTTCTCAGTGAACTTGAAGCAAGTGGGCTTTCAATGTGACCATGCATTTGAGTCATTAGCACATTTGTGTAATTATCGGGATAATTAATGCCGAATCAGTGGGTAAAGAAAGCTATAGATGAGACCTGTGAGTGAGATGTTTTTGGTTGGATCATTTCCCACTCAACGTGTTATGACCAACGTCAAGATATGTTTACTGTATTATGTAAATGAACTATTATGCATTGTTCTCTTATTGAATTCGAGGTTTCTAGTAGAACGAGTTTGCATGATTTAATGGGCAAAAATCCCATAATCCCATGTAATATGGATGTGCACCAGCAGGAAAAAAAAACTTTTTTTTATATCAACTGATAATTGAGGAGAGGTTACCTGTAATAATAAACCTATGAGGAATTATTTCCCAAATCTCCAACTAAGCTTTACTCATTTTGGCCATTTGACTTTGACCTTAGACTATTTCTTTCCTCCCTCTCGTAGCGTCATTTTTGGCTTTTTCAGTGCAAACAGTCCTCATGAATCCAGTGTGGATTGACTGTTCAGCACACAATACACAGGTGAGTGACTGGAAACATGTTTGATCTGTCAGTGGTGGATTGGTTGTTGGAAAAGTATCAACGATGCAGACTACGAAAACACTCTTAGGGCTTTTAATGCAATAAGTAATTGTAGATGTATTCGTAGTGACTCACAAATTAAGAGATACCTGTCAAAAGTAGTAGAAATTGTTGTCATGGCCAACTATTATGCTATTCCTCTCTCAGGTCTCATGTATTCATTTTATTCTCTCCTTGGTGATGAAGGTTAGGAAAATACTATTTTTTACGAGAACAACTTTCATAGAATTTAATTTAGAAATGAATTAATTACAAATTAGTCCTTGACTCGGAGTCCCAGTTTCACTTTTTATGGAGAACATAATGGAGACTCCTCAGAAAACCTCGGAAAACAAGTCCGGCTGTTTCACCCAGAAAGACGACCACTGTGTGTCACATACCCAACGTGCTGTAAAATGTTTGGTTTCGTCTTGGTGTTTGTTCACTGTCCTCAAAGTGTCATTGCTAACAATGAGTCTGTGTGTTCAGATGCCAGAACAGTTCCACAGAGAGACAGGGATGTGGAGACCAAAGTGATGAAGTTCAGCTGCCTCTTTGATCTCCTGCATGTAAGTTTTCTTTTTCATCGTTCAGAAGAAAATGGGAAAACGTGAACATGAAGTTATTTCTAAGGCAATCATACCAATTCTGGAGGAGCATTTATTTTATTCCCTCCAAGATGTGATTGAAAATACCTGTGACTTGTTTTGTTTATTCATGCTTTAGATCTGGGTCATACACCTCAAAAATCTGCAGAGTAAGTTGCAGAATTGAATATACTGCTGATGTATGTGGATGTCCAACATGGAAGACTTTAGCTTAATGGTGCCAGAAAGTTTTGACCCATTCAAATGTTGGAGCGTTCGTTGCAGCATGCACCACATAGTCAGCATGCACAATCTCAGGTTCCAATGACTCTATTTCATATTTCCAACATATAACATGTTATTGTTCTCCATGAATGTCTCACGCAAAATCTAATTTTCCTAAAAATTCCAAGTGTAGGCTTACCTTCATCACTCATGTCATATATAGAATAAAATGTGATGACATTTTGAATAGACAAAGATGCAATCTGCAAAATTTGGAGGCATACAATTTCTAGTTGGTATTTCTGGCTATTTTTAGCGTATTCTCATAATATTGAGCAGCAACAAATGCAGTATTTTAAACTGTAAGTCCTCGTTTCCGTTCAGCATTTCTCAAGCCTGCTGTATGATTGTGTCATGAAAAGTGAAAACAATATTTTGCACCCACAATTCCAAACTCAGAGCATCATGTTAATGTGCACTACCTTGCACCTGGAGTATCCATAAATTGGATGGCAGCTGCTTTTGTTTGTCTCTCAAAATTTGATATACGTGTTACAATACAATGTCTGCTCAATTCTTCAGTTCTCACGTTTTAAACACAATACACAACTTAGTGGGAAGTAATCAGCTTTGTGTGGGGTCAATAATACCATCAGTGGAGCCCATTGTTAATTCTTAATGAGAATTGCTTAGCACTTGTACTCCCGCCCCGCTTGGAGTTGGAAGGAAGATGAATTATGAATAAGTCATCCATAAAACATCTACTTATTTATGGAGATTAGGGGATATTTAAAACATCGCTAATTCTATTCAAGGTATTTTGCCACACTCCCTGTAGCTAAGGCTTATTTCAGTTCACGTGAAAGACAAGTGGCAGGGAGCAATGCAAAGGTGGCAAAATTAATTAGCATGCATGTACAATTCTTTTTTTTTTTGCCTATTGCATTCCAAAAGCTATTGTCTAACTCATCTCGTTGGCCCTAGTTATTCTGTCTTCAACAAGTCTTGTGCCAATTTTTAAGATTCTCCACATAATTGCTGAGATAATCATTGACACTTTGCCCCAATCGCATTGCTCTCAGGCTCACAATGCTGATTTGTTTTTATTAAATAATTATAAACATATATAAATATAGAGTATTGACAACACATCAATATGAAATATATCTTCAAATTATTCTCCATGTCCATTATACATTTTTCTTTATTTTTTTCAGTGGTATACACAGTTTGCTCATACGTATCTAAAGTGAACACTACCTTTGCATGCAAGACTTCGATGTTCGATGTGAAGTGATACAGAGTGAGATCCCATGTTCTCTGTCTTAATATTTATTCACAATCTTTTGGCTTCAGGCCCGAAGTGGAAGTAGATTGTCATCCATGGTCAGAATTCAGCTTTATATTCAACAGTAAACCCAACTATGCAACAACAATTGACCTTTCCATTCTCTTTTTCACTCTCTTAGAATGCATAATGCATTCGATCGGCTGATTTCCCATTATGTATCGTTACTTTAAGAGCGATGTGTTCACACTCCTCTCACTAGAGCCAGACGTTTGATTTCTCAGTTGCCCAAAAACTGTGATTACGTGTCTCTATCTCTCTGCTGTTTTTGGCAGCAGGATATAGAAGTTTATTGTGTTCAGTCTACATCATGTCCCTGTTCTGATTTCATGACACTTGGGCAGAGAGATATTTAAAGTTAAAACATTTGTCCCAAGTTGATCCCCTGACGATGGCTTCATTTTCTTGGCTTCTCCACACAGGCTGGTCTCAGCGCCCGCTGATGGCTGTGACTAAATGGCAAGCCTGGATAGTGGCTCCATTTAGAAACTTCACAAAGTACTGGAGGAAATGCAATCAACTTCACTGGGTGTAATGAAAAAGCTCCAAGCCAGCTGTTTTTGTGGGGACTGGTCGAATGAACACACAACACCAATCCCAGAGCGGGTGACGCCTGCTGGATACGGTGCTTTGTTGAGCTCCTCGGGTATTTGTAAAATCAAACTATCAGTCATTTCGCTTCAATCACACTCGGCCACCAGTCGGCCCCACAGTGGATGAAGCAGCAGCAGCGGCAGCAGACCAACTCACTCCTTCCCATTGACGCTTTAAACTAAAGCCACATTTCATCATTAGGTTTCTGGCCACTTTTGTAGGTCTGCAAAAAGGGAAGGGACTTACATTTTCCCACAATCCGTGGCTCCACTGCTCACCGAGTGACTTCTACGGCATCACTGCTGAGTGAAGGCCTCACCATGTGTGGATTTGATTGACCAAAAGCAAACCCCTGAGATCCTGGGAGACAGGTTGGTAAAAAAAACAAAAACGATGCATCTGTGTGCATCTGGCTTATTGTCTGTTTGTTGTAGCCGACATGATGACTATTTGTTGTATATGTTGTTACTTGCCACGTGTGCAATTCTTTTTAGTTAAAACTCAAAATAGCCTCAAGGAATATAAATCATCATTATTATTATGTATAGTCAAGAAATAATACGAATGGCACTTATAAAACTGAGGTTAATTGTAGTGGCATTAAATTAATCCATATAGTATTTTATTCTCCTCGTGAAATTATTGCAAATCATCAGTCTTTTCAGTCCATAATATTAACAGCACCAAGAAGCACTTAAAGCTGATGAGACTCCAGCTTTGCTTTCCAAGGTTTTTATTGTATTGTATATAGTCGGGACACCCGTGTGCTATATTTTAATTAAAGATGTTGGCCAATGACTGCAGCTTATTATCCTTCAAACAACACACAGACTTGAGGAAGAAAGTTTTGGGGATGCAGCAGCAACTCACGTAAAAAAACTGAAAGCATCATTCCAATCAGCTGCCTGTTTGAAAGTAATTTCCCAATGGGAAAATGACGTGGTTGCTCACTTTACAACCAGCCACAAAAATAGTTTATATGATCTATCAAAATTGAGTGAAAAGAGAGGATTGCAAAGTAAAGCTGATAAAGCTGAGCATGTGGGTAAAATAGCTTTTTACCAAAGAAAACTGATACAGAAAGTAAGCTAATTAAATATTACGCTATTATGTGACAAAATATATACGTTTCTGATCCACCACATTGTTACAGAGCGGGATAGCTGGATGCGGTATTATTAACAAGGTAAATCATTCTTGGCAGGAACAGGCAGGTTGACTGCAAATAAAGGTCAGATGCTCGGCAATGCACTTTTCATCCATCTAATCATTTCTCAGCTTTTTCTTTACAATCTATAAACAAAATCTCGGTTTGGCCCTTGGGGATTGTCTGCGGTGCAAGTCAGTGTTACTGAGCCATGCGGATTATCCCGTTTTATTTTACTTCAGACTATGATTTGGAAGTTTTTATTCAACAAAGTTACACTGTTTTGTGAGACAGGCTGCTTGGTTTCCATAGTAACAACACGCCATGTCTCCAAACAATGAACACAAAGCCTTAAGGGACATTTCGGGGGGACTCTTAGCCTTCTTTTTATACCTTGTGTTACACAAACAGAAGACATCTTTGAATTCGTTGATGAAGGAGGAGTAAAAGACCTGTGACACAAGTGAAATCGTCACCACATAAGTGCTTTTTTTCCCAAATGCGTCGGTATGCTACTTGTTATTGTTGGTGCATGCACAGTGTAATTGTGAGAACGGAGCACAGATAGATCGTGGCAGTCCAAACACTTAATAAAAAAAAAACGATTGCAGCCATTAATTTGCTTCTATCACACTTTCAGGGTTTCCCTGTTCTGCTCTCTTGAACAGCCTCGCTGAGCAGGACCTGCGGATACGTCCAAGGTCCTTATGCAACGGCTCTGTGTGACTCTTCCTCCACAGATGACAGATGCAACACGCTGAGAGGTGCTAAGTGAAGTCCAGGATGCGCCGTGTGGGAGAGCTCCTCCGGATCATCCAAGCGGATATCAGCCTTAAACAGAAGAGATTACTGAGAAATCCAAAAACCGCAGGACAAGAATGCAGTGCAACAAGCCAAAGGGCTTCAGGTGAGGCTGAAACAATGGAGCCAAAGCCAATGACACCAAGGTTGTAAAACACAGACACTTGAGGCGAGGCAGTTGCACCGAGGCCAATGGAGTGAGGGTCCTGTTCAAATGTGTCTGTATATTGTTGCATTGATGATGCCACAAAAAACATATAAATAACGTTTTTTGCTTGAAATGAGTCGGTCAACTATCTTTCATACCATGTACAGGTGCACTCTACTCCAAAAATGCACCAAATTACCAAATCAGTGTTCTCAGTTAGCTCTATTTTTTAACCTTTTTTTTCATTCGCAAAAAGGTTATTGGAACAAATCTTTAAACCACGTCATAAAAACGATGGTAGATCCGGTTGATGATTTTTACCTTTTCGCAGACAGTTCTGTAACTGGCTTTGGTCTGATTGGCAGCCGTTGTCGATGTCTTTCAATGTCTTTTTTTTACCTGTCTCGAAATTGCTCAAAATACTCTGTTACCTTTAACTTCCCTCTGCCTTTTGTGGCTTTCGAACGGCCATCTGTTGATCACAAACAATATAGTGTGAATCGATGAATTCTCTGTCCGCTGTGGTTCTGCCGTCTGTCATACTGACATGCTTGTTTATGTCAAACCTCTGCACATCTCCTCACCTCCTCTTCTCCTTTCCAATCTCCCCAATCGAATCTGGGGGCCACTGTCAAGTCCCTTAATGTGTCTTTCTCAATTCCAATCTCCGGTCGGTATATTATTGCATCTCGTCTCCTGAAGCCACAACATGTCTCTCACATTTCACAACCCCACTTTTTCCTCCTCTCATCTCATCTCACTTTCGTCGCATCGCTGACTCTCTCTCTGCCGCCATCTTATCTTATCTTATCTTTGGCCCCCCCTAGATTTGATTCCCTACCTGGCTGGGATGCTCTGGATGCCAGAGGGGAGCGTTTAGATGAATCCCCTGACTGCTAGCATACACACATTGAACATGAGCATGTTTTTTTTGTTTTTTCTACACACATACAAAAACACACACACACACACACACACACACACACACACACACACACACACATGCCATTTTTTAGTTATGCCTTGCCAGGGGTAAATATGTCATTCATGTATCACTGAATGGCCAGAGGCCAAACTGTGCCTTGACACCCAGAAGAGGCTCTCTCACCCACACACACACACACACACACACACACACATACACACCTATGCTACAGTTCCTCCGCTTACCGTTCCTCTCCCCAAAAAATCACCCAGAACATAAGAGCATCTCAGACGGATTAGAATCCGTCATAATGACCAAACCAAGTTGTAACACCTCAATCAGTGGGGGCATTTTCGTTCAACAAAGCGGACGTGTACGATGTTTTTGTTCATCCGTTTATCCGTGTGGTACCCGAACAAGAGCTGCTTTTGTCTGGAGTCTAGTATCAGGTACAAAGCGGCGGGACAAGGAGTGAGGGGGAGGAAACCTTCATCCAAAAATCCACAAACAAACCCGGTTTTCGTGAGCACGAGTTTGACATTCTGGACGTGTAGCTCCATGTCAAGTTGTGCGAGGATGAGGAAGCCCAGCTTCATAGGAGCCAAATGTTTCATTTCACAGTAAAGATCCATTTGGCATGTATGGAGCTGCTGTGCTCGTCCCGGCTGCTCTGCAGAGCATCCGTGGAGAAAAAAAAAACACATCAGTCTCTCAGGTGATAGATTGGAAATCAAAGTTTTAATCATACACTCTGGGCTGTTGCCTGGCAACAGGCTCCCCCATGCTCAACTTGTCTTGTTGGCTGAGAAAAAAAAGCAGATGAGAAGAAGATGACGAGCCAAACGCTGAGAGCGTGGGTACACTGAGCAGAACACATGTCTACCTGATGGCTTGCTAATAAATATAAAACAGAGCAGAGAACATTACAATATATTGCATTAAATTAGCAATACGATCTGTAAAGTACAATTGAAATTGATGCTTTTCATCTGCTTTTATGCTGTTTGAAAATGTTTAATCTGTGTGACCTTAATTGTTCTACATTCGGAGATGACCTTTTGCCTTTTAGAGCACAGCAGCTAAAATGCATTCGCTCTGTTAACAATAGAGCCTGGTGTCTTAGAAAATACATAGTTGGAGCATAAACCACCACAATGTAAACCCACATTAATATGCATAACGCTGCCAACACGATTCTGTGCATAATTCCTTTTGTATGTTTAACTATTAATGTGAGCAGCTAACTGTGTACACTTCGCACAGTCTGCCCTCACTTACACAGTCCATCCGTGCACAGAACAAGCACAAATAATCAGACTGAAAACATCTGTCAACCTTTTGAAACCACCAGTAATCAAGAGAATACTGCTCCCAAGCCATCAATATGTTGGGATTTATTGTGCATGATTAAGTTGTAACGATTTGTAGTATTAACTAAATCCATTAATTGTTGTTGTTTTAAGTTTCCTACCTTTTACCAAAGTGGCCCAGCTGGCTCCTCGTCAATCCTTAGTACTAACCAATTGAAGGTTGGTTAGAAAAGACTCACATCAAATCACATCACACCATGCTGGGGCTGATTTTGAAGTATCTCATGTATTGGGTCATTTTTAAGCAGACTTCTATCCATGACGTTTCCAAGGCTTTTAGTGACCCCTTCTAACCCTAACCCTGATATTGGTGCTGGTATTGTCATTTTTAAACCGTAGTAATACTTTAGAGCTGGAGAGTGTGTAGTGGAGTTCGGTACTTGTGGAGAGCTTTGTCCAGTCACAATATAGATGACTAGATAGGAGTTTTAGGCCTTCTTGAAACTTTTTTAAAACTCCAGGTATTATTTTCTATTTCTGCATAGGTCTGAAAAAAAAAGATTCATGTGGGTGGGTTTTAAGACGATTTTTATCTGCACCTTTAAGAAGCCGAAAGCTGCGTAATGAAAGTAAAGTTACAAGTAATTTAAGCTGTTATTTCGCTGCTGAGTCATTAGTAAACTAATGTAATTAGTAGTAACTCATTTGGAATGAGTAATTGCTTACAGATTGTATTGTTGCCCATTGATCAATGGCTGAATAACAGAACTTGAGCATTAATTATCTCGCTTATTGGTTCCCATTGTGGAGACACGGTAATTGGTATAGCATAGAGTGTACTTGTTTTTGTGAATACTAACTTCACTCACCTGCTATCTACATCCTCCAGGAGGTTGTTTGGGCTTTAGTGCAACCAATATGCATGCTATTTTATCTAATATCTATCTATTATATTATCCAAACAGACACCTTTTACACCAACGGCTTTGCTGTAAAATACATTTTCTATTCATAGTATTCAAGAGTACTTTTCATTTGTAATTGTTTGTTGCTTGAAGCTGAGATCGTGAGTCTTCTTCTGATGTATATACGACAGCTAAGGTTGCTTGATCTAAATTCAACTCAAATGTAACCCCTCAAACCTCAAGAAAGCGATCAACCCTCCTCCTACCAAATGTTCTTGGATTTAGCTTGTTTTGCTACATCGCTTGTTGCTGTATTGTTTTGTTTGTGATGTGAGTTTATCTTACATTTGACATTTTAAAGACAAAGAACATCAACAGCATCCTCATCATAAGTCCCTTTAAAACTTTTGCTGGCTGGAAAAGGGGTGTTTTGTAGATATATCTAAATTTTTTCCCTTTAGTTTACCACTCAGGCATTCGGGTGTGAAAGACCTTGCTTACCGTCGCCTAAAAAAAAAGAGTCAGTCCATATTTCACTTCGACTAAGCTGAGATGGAGCAGGATTTCTTTGAGCCTGGTTTACAAGTTGCATCGACGCTTACTCTGACAGTTTGACAGAGTTTTACAGTACTGATAATGCTTATGCAAACATTTTTGATACATTGGAAAACATTACCTTAAAGTTTTGCTCATGTAAAAATGAACAAAACAATATTGCAAGCATTGCTCGTCGATATTTGATTTAAGACCAAGCATTTTCTATATGTAATGCCCAGATAAGATACTAAATGACTCAGGCCTGATAAGTCAGACCTGTCATCGACCCAATTTTGTAAACACATCCCTCACATCGACAGAAAACTGACGGGGTGGGAAAGAGCAATAGATGAAAGTGCAGATGCAGCAGCTCGGCCCGACGTTCTCATTTCTCCCCCCGTGGACTGTTTGATTACAGAAATGTCAGGGCAGAGTTTTCCTAATTGTATTCAAGATCACCGTGTCTCCCTTAGATGATGCGCACAATGGGAAACGAAGGGAGAATCAATCACAACCAGCCTTCTCTTTCTCCTCTCCCGGACATGCAGAAAGGTGCAAACACACACACACACACACACACACACACATATATGCTGCATGAATATTGTGCTTCTTATCTTCCCTCAATCGGCCTCAACCATGCACATGTAAATCGTTTACGCCAAAATCAAATATCAAACATCTTTTGGGTTTCAGGCCTTAAAGGCAAAGAGCTGTACAACCCCCCCCCCCCCCCCCCCCACTCCCCATTCTTAACCCTCCACATGTTTCTAGAACACACACACACACACACAACTGCTAAACATGCATTATGTTGCATTTGACAGTGTTAGCCACAGTGGAAATGAAGCTGTGCAAATGTGATCCATCCTCTGTGTGTGTGTGTGCGTCTGTTTCAATGAGGCATATGTTCTGCTAAGGAAAAGCCTATAATGAAAGGGGCCCTGCCAGCAGTAAAGAGGATTCAGTGCAGAGTGGAGGTGCAAATTCAATTCACTTTGTGGGTGCCATGAAATGGTGATAATGCAGACCGGTGGTGTCAAAAAGCATCGAATCTTTCTTTTATTTTCTCCGAGGCAGATCTTCTTCCTTCCTCCCCCGGTATTTCTCTGCACCCCGTGTGCTTTGTCCTTCGTGTACCGTGATAGTTAGGGTCGACGAGGCCTTACATCGCTGGTAGCGGGACGCGCGGCCAACACCATTTATCAATGTGATTAGCGTTCGGCATAGGACCCCGCTGCTACGGACATGGCAGCCCGCTCCCTGACAGGCTATCCAACAGTCTCCCATCCTCCACTTCCTTTCTCTCTATCCCACAAAAGGGGTGTGTACACCTGTCACGGCCTTCCCCCTGCGCTGTTCAATCGCCTTCCTGCAGTAAAACTTTCATTATTTGTGTGCGTGTGTGTGTGTGTGTGGGGGGGGGAGCAAGACAGAGGACTTCAGGGAGCTAATGGGTGTGTATGCAAGACTGCTGGAGCAAAGAAGGAGCGAGCAAGCCGTGGTATTGTGACATTTGTTCATTTGTCACGTCACTTGAGTGGTGCAGTAATTACTGCCACTGGGGGCTCGCTCTCGCGTTTGTGGCTCAGCCGGAGAGCAAAGAGCGCCGTCAACGAGAAAACACAGTGGGAGAGTTCAGGAAAGTGCAAGGTTCCCCAGGGGGGGACCGCTTTGCTCCATCTATTGTTCACACTTCCTGCTGTTTGAAAAGCTTGATTTGTTGTCAAAATTACAGTTAATTTCAGAACACATCTCTGGGAAATAGGACCCGCGATTCTGTAATAAAAAAAGCGGGACAAATCAAAAAGTACACACAACACGCATGCAATAGAGTATAAAAAAAAAACCATAACCACAGCGGATGAGAGCACAGAGGTACGTGTAACAGAGTACGAATTCTGCCCATTCCCTCCTCCCACAAAGTCTCTTTCAAATTGTTGCATAGCAATACGACGCTCGTTCTTCCATTCATCCATTTCCTCCCACGTCACCATCTATTACATATCCCCTTTTCTAAGTAGGTGCTTGTTAATTGCAATTGGTCTTGGCGGAAGAAGTCACGAGTGTTCCAGAATGAATGAAGCTTGTTGTCGAGTCGCACTGCAGTGTGCGTTCACAATACCAGAATGCCAAGTCCATTAATGTGAGAAGGGTTCATTTGTCACAGTTTCCATTGGTGTTGCTCTAATGACCAGGTGTGGTGGGTGATGAATGACCTGACCTTTCCCTCCTCCTTATAATCAAGTGCTCCTAGTAGATTCCTGTGTCTAATTTGTCTTGGATGCTGACGCAGTCCAGTGAGAAACATAATGAAGCCTAAGAGTTGACACAGTGATAAGTTTGTGAAGATCTTACTTACGTTTTATTTTAAACATATCAACGTCTCTGTGGAGTTAAAAATGTCTTCATGCTGTCCATCAAGGACCTTTTGAAGGCAATTTTATTCAGGATGTACCCAAAAAGAGAAGGACATCCATATTTTACAGATAAACAATGTCGAGTGAAAGAGCAGTTTGGAATAGTTTTTAGCTGATACTAATGGAAGTATTTATTAAAAACATAAACTGTATAATAACATTGAAACAAACTCAAGCCGTTCTGTTTGAAAACACAAACAATAAAGCATGCTGTTCTGCATAATATTCTGCACTTCCACCATGACTCCAAAGGCTTTTGTAATTTGATTTAATAGTTAGTTTTAGTTTTCAAACTGTTAAATAAAAGATTTGCAAATTGCCGTAATGCTGTGTCTATAAGCTGCATGAAGATGACTTTTCAGCACTCTGGGCTGTTGCCTTTTAGATTAAATGCAGGTGTGTACGAGAGAATGGATCCTAGTCAAAAACAAGGAGGAGACAATGTTGAAACTCCACTTTGTCAAATGTAATGTGCATAATGTGCATGACCTCCACATATCACTCATCACTTCCCCGTCACTCCATCACCAACCCGTCTCATGGATGGATTTGAAGGCTGAGGTTGACTTACTGTGTTGTTGGGGGCAACCAATGCATATTGTTGATTAACTCATGCTGTCACTCTGCGGGGGATCAGAGATATAATGTATGAAAGCAAACACTGTGTTAAGGCTGACGAAGGGGTGCTATGGAGAGTAACAAGGCCACAGTTCTGCCCTGCAGAAACAGTGCAATGCACGTCCCTGTCGGAATTCCACGCCATCGAGCGAAAACACACTGAGGATTTTACCTCCCGTTCGATCGCAAGCAGGCAGAAAAACCAGGAATCAGCACGAGTCCGGGCTGACTGGCAAGTTAACAATCACGTCTGCAATAAAAGGCCCTGGCAGCGCCGAGAAAAAAGGAACGATAACAAAGAAATGCATGAGAACAGCTCGTCTGTCGATGTCATGAGGCTCTGCTGGAGACGACGGGAAATCAAGAGGACGTAATGGAGTCGCTCCTTCTCTTTCAATTGAAATGTTTGTAATCTCTCAGGCGGTGACACTTTGCTGAGGTTCGGGTCTGTCCGACCCGTTCCGTTTGTTGTATTTGTCTGGTATTTGTTAAATCTTGAATATGTATACACAGTATGTAGGATCGACAGACATCCTCACAGCAGTAGGGGGTGAGCAAAATTGCAGAACAAAAGAGCTGACAGGCTTGTGGATGGTGGCGAAAGAAATTGAAGAGACAATATATTGGACAATTGAGGAACTGCTGAAACCTGAAGATTCTCTTCCCATCATAGAGACAAAAAAAAAAAAGCTGACTGAAACCTATTTTTCTGCCGTTGCATGCACCGAGAGGGAAAACCATTTGCATTTCATTTCAATAATATCTTGAAAGCTTTTCCCATTCTAAGTTATGCCCGGGCACTCATAAATAATTAAATCATTACACTAAAGACTTCAAATACTTCAAATAGCATTCATCTTTTTTGTACTCGCTTTAAAAATAATTGGAATGGAGCACAAATGTTTTTTATATATTTTTTTTCTTCTTTCATTAAAGTCAACGTTCAGGGCGGCTGAAGGGAACAAGAAGAGTGTTGCTGCATCTCTGACAAAATGAAAACAGACCTGTAAAAACTACCAAACATGCTCATTATTATGACAGCCAAGAAACAATATGACTTTGCAACAGGATTTTCAAATGTCATTCATTGCAGCTCTGCAAAGAGCTGTGATGTGAATGGCCAACTAGCATTGATCCAATTTCAGAAATAGGACCAATTCAAATCAAGCCTCTCACAACCTTGTCAACCCTCCCACACACACTTACACTCAACTACTGCGCATACTGTACACACACATCCTTGCGGATATAACCATAAGCAGACAAGGTGACCTACGGATTTGCTCCCCGGTGAGAGTAGCGGGCAGGAAATGGGGGGTGCAGAAACATGCATACTAATATTCGGGTAATGACTTACAGAAGTCCTGCCGGGTCAGTAAATGATGATTGCTAAATAAGAAAGCGTAAGAGAGAGAGAGAGAGCAAAGCTGGGTGACATCGTCCAGCAAATGCACTAGAGTGCAGTGGATGTAGTCACTGTGAAACGTTGATTTATCCATCTTGGGTTTTAGAAGTGACACAGGGGGTCGGAGTTAAGTGCAGCCAAATTCTCAAAAAGTCAAAATCACAGACAATTCCCAGAGAATCACGAGGTACCCACTCCTGAAGCACACCCCCTTGTCTGTTTTGCATTGATTAAATGAACATCGTGCTGCATTGAAGAAGAGTTGCAATGAGAAACTAGAGAATCATGTTATGTTTACAATGTGTATTGATGTGTGAGAAGTAGGGTCATTTCCTCATTGATGTCTATACAACTTCTTTTTCTTCGTTGTTGCAACCAGTGGAATCCCCATGCTGGAGTTTAGAAAAATAGTTCAACATGTTGGTATGTTCACATAAGCATTTAGATAAAACTACCACTACTGTACCAAATTAGTGTTTTTTCTCAGGTTTGATACGGCACTAACTTGCTTCAGAGTACTAACCACTGCTGCTGGCCTTTGCTACCATTTCACCACTGATTAGTGTGCCAAGCTCTTTCCACCCGGCACAGAGACAACCCTCACAGGGATGAGCAGGCCAAGCTCTTTGGCACTATCAGCCTGGCCAACGCTGGCACAGAGGTAGAGGTAGCGTGGGTTGGAGACCCCGACAGATCTGGGTCGGCCATTTTGCCCATCTGCTGTTTCATATCCCACCGTGTAGGACCATAAATGAGTGTCCTCTGTGTTTTGCATTCACCTACCCGCAGCTCACAAATTCTGCAATGGAGATAATAAAACGGGAAACCAGACTAGAAGATAAGAACTAATGGCTGTTTAGTCACTACAAAAAAATGGTTTCCTTTAATAAACACTTGGTTAACCACAGATAAAATCCACACGGAATATACAAGAAATAATGAAGTGTTTTTTCTTAGTAGACTATACTTACAAAGGGAATTTGGCAAATGTATTCCTCAGTTGAAGGATTAAAGCGTGATCTAATGAAATGTTTATTTAATAAAATAAATGAATATCATCTAGGTGGGGACTTCAATGAGCAATACACATCTCTATGAATACTTGTTTATCCAGTAATGTGATGAGATGTGATGGGAACAAAGTATGTATGTAGCTTAATTTCCATGTCTAATTCAACTTACTGGAAATTATTGTATGAAGGAGTATTTTGTTGTGTACTGTAAGAGAAAAGGTGTTGTAGTAGTCACCATGCAACCCTTCACTGGCCGAAACAGCCGTAAATGATTTTTATCCTTTGATGTGAATGCCTCCTCCTACATGATATATAAAAACATGCGGCCTGCATTAATATCCAATCAATTCTAGAACACTAAACCGTGCTTGTCATCTATATCTTTAACCTTGTGTATTTGAACCCTTGGTCATGTCTCTGCGGTGTGCAAAGCCTCTGGACGCTCAACAGTGCGCCTCAGCTCTCGGTGAGATCTGTCGCAGCGCTGGGCAAAATAATGGACTGGGCAGAGGGAAAATAAAACAAAGTTAAATTTGCATTACATGAGTTATACATTAAATATTCATAAGCAGAAGTTTTATGGACCCAAAGCGTAGCTACTGGAAAGGGATTTGTTGAAGGGTGAGACTAGGGGAAGGGAACAGCATTCACATGCACTACCTTCTCTCCCATGTAATGCATTTTCATAAAAATCTATTATGCCGTGTTATTATCTTCCAAAGGTACATTTGATGCATAAAGGAGCATTTAAAACATGAAGTGCCAGGGTTCAATTGCCCTTGTCCCATTGGTAATGGTGGGGAATCACTCTGCAATACTGTATAAGCGTTGCAGGCCCCATACACACATACAGAGGCATTCACACGCCGGTCACTGAAGTAAAGGCCGACACAGGAATAAAACGTGTCATGTTTGAGAAGGTTTAAATGTAACAATGAGTCAATGGGCTTTCAAAGAGCTGTTACCCTGCTGGCATACCATAAAGCGCTTTTGCAGAGAATGTCTCTGGTGCCTTTCAAATGCAGCCGGTGGGACCATCACCGTACACCATTAAACTGTGAGATACTTGCCAAATCATTAGACCATCTATTCGTTTAATTAAGGTATTGTAATACTATTATTATAGTGATTGGTGTCTGGAGTTCAGATTACAAACCATTTGCCATTCGATGAAAAAAGTTTGTATTTTTCCTAAATTCACATCCTTTTCAATTAACCAAGTAATGGCGAAGTAGTAGCGGTGACCGCGCAACAGCGCTGCCGTAAGCGCAAAACGTGTCGATGAGAAGAAAACAACGCGCCTCTCATCTGTCAGAAGGAGGAAACCGTCACAAGCATCCTGCACATTCTTGGTCATTACCTTCACCTTAAGCTACCGTCAGCCTGGGTTGCTTTGGAATGAAATGAAATGCGTCCGTTATTAAGCAAGGATTGCTAGTTAGCATTAGCATTACTTTCGGTCATCCCCGACGCGATCCAGCTATCGGGCACCTCTGGTTTAGAACATCATCTCCTCTGTGGTTCCTTTGAAGTAGAATAAAGAACAAGATAAAAACCTAAGGCCTGATATCATGTCATTATGTAGGGGACACCTGACAACAACAGTGTTAAACATGTACAGTAAACCAGACGTCTGACAAAATGTTTGATCCTACAACATTGATCAAGTAGCATTTCCTTTCTAATGTTAAATATCATGTTTATTATAGAAATGATGTATTAAACTCATATTGATCTTATAACTGCAGAAATATTACAACTGAACTAAAAACAAACTCATGAGCAGCTCGTATAACGAACATGAAGTGAGAACAAACAGATACAGTATTGAAAGAATGGTACACAGTTTACTCTCTATTTCATTGTATAATTCTTAATCATGGGCATTTAGGTTGGCATTTTTCCTTTAAAGCAGCTAATAATGATCCCTATAATAATTATCTGTGTTTCACAGGCCTCAGTTAGTTTTTGCACTACATTACATTACAGGTCATTTAGCTGACGCTTTTATCCAAAGCAAAGTGGTGTGTGTTTGTGTGAGTTTAGGTTGGTTGGTGTGTGTATGTGCGTGTGTGTGTGTGTGTGGATGGATTGCATTGCCCTTCAGTAGCAGGTGTGTTTTAACAAGCTAATCAAACCGTGTCCACCTGTTTGTCATCCAAGTGAGACATTTCCGAAAGACCTGCGGGCAGCTGGTGAAGGCCGAGGATTACACTCTGCAACTGTAGAAGACACGGCTACGCCATGGAGGATGCACGCCACCTAATGCACGCAGATGTGCTGATCCGATATCTATTCCCCATTACGCAGCAATCCAGCAGATCCGGGGAAACGGCAATGAGCTGAGCCGCTGCTTTGCTAATGCTTATTTCATTTTGTTGTTTTATTTATTGAAAATAGGAATTGAATTGGGTGGGCTGAGTGGAAAAGACAGATCTTATCAGATTTGATCACGATCACTGAAGCAAATTTTTGTAGTGGAATTAAAATGCGTTTGGTGGATGGTTGTTGATGCTGCAGTGTTCCTCGTGACCACAATGTGAACTAAAAGTTCAAGTCAACACAATTGTTTATATGCATATTTCGTTTAAATTACAGCCACTAACAGGTGACATTGTGTTTTCTCCCTTTATCATATTTTTTACATTTCAAAAGCTCCCTTTAAAAGTTTTCTCAACATAAATGTGATTGTGTGTGCGCATGTATTTGAAGATTTGGATGTGTTTATATGTGTATAACACTTCATTCTGTGCCTTCTCCTTCTCTTTGCGGCGCTATTGATTCATTAACTTATTTTGCATTTGTCCCTCCATACTTACTGCTCTCCTCGTCACCCATACCCGCTCTTATTATTTTAATGATGACAGACTTATGCATTGGCTGGGTGCATGTAGAGTAATTAGGGGGAAATGAACCTGCGGGATGCATGGGCCATTGACCAGCGTATTGACTTTGACTGCCACCACAAGCAATTAAACTTAAGCTGCTCGGCGTCTATAGAAGCGCCCACTTTTCTTTATCACCCCCCCCTCCCCTCACACCCAACAAATACACTGAAACAGGATGCAGGGTCGCCAGAGAACAGTTAGTCAGCATGTTTATCTACGGCTCCAGCATTATACTTTCCATCGCTGTGGTTCATCTCCCGCCAACACCTTCAGGGATCATTTACAATGCATCAGACGGTGCTGGAGCTGACGTGATCTTGGACCCTCCCCCAGAGTGGGCTTTTCAGTTCAGGAACTGATTCGACTGTTTTGACATGATTTTATCAAGTGCCCGTACCCCACAGCCCGGCAGCGAAAGCCCGGACAAAAAGGGATGTAATCCATCTGTCGGGACGTCTCTGAGTCACAGAGTGCTCATTCGGTGGGACGAGTGAGTCTGCAGCTATATGGTTGTTCTTTTGAATCAGTCTCATGAGGAGTGTTAGTGAGAAGTCAGTGGACCCATAGTTGGAGAGATTGAAAGTTAGAAAAAAATAAGATGTTAAAAAAATGGGGACATGCAACACCGGTCAAAGTAAAAGGGCTCAGTGGAACCATGGAGAGTCCTTTGGCTCATTGTCCCACTGTAGATGGAATCATATATAATCACTTTGTCTAAGTCTAAAACAATGCTTTCACACTTGCTTTTACCCAGCATAGTGTATTTACCTATAACATATTACAATGGGTTCATTTAATGCTTTTCAGTTATACAAACATTGTTACTGTCAGGACCCGGCAGAACACTGGACACAGATGCAGGGTTTTATGAGATTTGTAGTCTTTATTGGTAAGACTGGACCTCTCCAAGGCAGAGCAAAGAAATATGAGCTATAAAAATTACCTAGATCACACTTCTGCCACAAAAAAAGACGTGTGGCTATAAAACTTCAATCAACAAAAAGTCGCTCCACTCTAGGAGGAAAACAAAAAGGCTTATAACTTTATCAAAATACTGGGTAAGCACTCTTTCGATGGAGGCAACATCACAACATCACATCACAAAAAACATTCCTTAAAACTGGAGGCACTATGAAAGATTATCAAAACAAAATGGACTCCTTACGGGGGAAATAAAGGACTACAAAATCATTAACCATTAAACTAAATATATGATACAAAACGTCACAAAATCAAAATCACTCTATTGGAGGAAAAACAACGGAGCAGTGAAAAACTATGGCGAGGCTAGAGCAGACGCATAAACACAAGGACGGAAACGAACACACTGGCACAGGACAAAGGGAGACGCCGACTATTAGTTCACATGGAGGGCAATGGGGAACAGGTGGACACAATCGGGAATCAGGGAAGACAATCAGACTGGTGACACATGAGGAAGGGTGAGTGACCTGAAACGAGAGGAGACAAAATGAAACAAACCCAACAAGTGTTACAGTTACAGTAACTGTTCGGTGTGTAACTCAAAGTGTTAGTTATTATTTTACCAATTTTATCTTTTTTGTGACTTTTGGGGGATTCAACAAGGAATTGTTCATATGTCATTCATTGATTTGTTGAACCTTTCATTCCTAAAAGAGTATTTTTGTTCATTGTAATAATAGAGAGATATTCCCCAGATTCCTTAATAAACCTCATTCAAACGTGGACTCATCCAATGTTCAGATTTCTTCTGGGAAATCTTAAAAGCATGAGCAAAGGAGCGCATATTCAAAACGTCTCCTTCGCTAGAAAGGCCTCTTAATGGGAGACTTTTTGATATGTGACTGTCTGACCAAAACAGTGAGAGGCGGAATTAATACATTCAATTGATTAATTCATTCAGTCCATTTAGCTGTTTCAGTTTCAGTCCTGGTATCGTGCATGCTGGCTCACTCACATTGCCGTGGCTCACATGGAGATTTTAATAGAACAGAGCCACAGTTGATGACATTAGTCACACCTGATTTGTAAAGCACATTGTCTAAGCTGCTTGCTTGTATTGGCTTTCTTGTTAGCCGTTAATACATACGACTATGGAATAAATAGTGTTGTGAATTTTAAGAAGTAACAGTAAACGTGAACACTTACGGAGCATCAGTCACTGCTGATGTGAAGTGTGTATGCTATTGGTATTAATAACCGCTTTTGGAGCGGTTTGAAAGGAACGCATCTAAATTACCATGTGAATGTCCACAAGGATACATTAAAATTGACTTCACTTGATTCTTTTTTTTCTAATTGGCACTCGAGAAGATACTTGAGTGCCTTGGAGCTGCTCTTCTTCCACTGAATGGCAGTGACATTGTGTCTGTTTGTGTGGACGTTCAACGCGATTCCTGTTCTCTGTGACATAAAAGAGACATTATCCCTTTTGGGTATGCAGGAAAGATGTAAAAAGCAGGAAAATTGGGCTCACGGCGAAACTTCTGTGCTTCGTGACAGATAACAGAGAGCTTTACAGCTCAAAAGTCAAAGCTCCTGTTCTGATTTCTCTTTGCATTCGTCGAATTGGAGACCAGGACACAATGTTTTTCCAAAGATTTGTCGTTGCCATGTTTGTGTTAGCGTCTGCGTAGCTAACTAAGCAAATATCTTGCGAGTATACAGTAACACACAGTCCCACTGTGACTATATGTGAGGGCGAAATGCATATTTTCCCGAGGCCCTCTAGACATTAGATCCCCTTTCGCCTTGTGGGAGATATTTCGAGGAGTGGATTGGAGTTGACTGTCACACCAACAACACCACTAGCAGACCTTTTTAGTGTCCCTGGGACTATAAGGACATATTGACTGAGCAACTGTAGGCCAAGGTTTGAACTGGCTGCTGACACTGTCTGAAAGGAGAGCACCAACAGGCCAGCTGTTATGTCTGGCCTGCCACTGAATACAATAATGTGAAATAAGTCATGACGGTTGTCAATCCATTGTATCATGAGCGATTAAGGAGTAATTCAAAAGCTACTGCATTTAACTGAGTAATTATTAGATTTAGTTAACTCTTTTTTGTTATATTTGGTACATGGGCTTATACTCAGATTTGCTTCCTGAAATGAGAGTTGCAGGCTAACATGCATATCTTAGTTGGAAAATATAGTTGATTACAATCCAATACTTGTCAAATACATTAAATCACCCTTGCATGTCTTCCATGAAATCCCCATTTAATACAAGTTGTGTTGCAACCATTGCCTATGTTCCTGGATCTTTCGAATATTTGCGACCCATTTAAGCCACCATTGTATTATACCTAATATCTATTTCTAGGACGGAGGTAGCGTGTCAGAGAATAATCATACTGGGAGAGTAATTAAAGCTGGGGCCTTGGCTAAAAGCACATTGAATTGATTACCCTGGATTCTCTCTAAAATAGGTTAAATACTCTCCTAAAATGAGTTCCATTAGTCTCTCACTCACTATTTATATTCCCTCGCTCCCCTCTTATTATCCAGCCGAGATGGTTGGGATTAAATTGCCCTATGCTGTACCTCCCTCGCCTCTGCATCTCTCCATTTGGATCACACCCTCGCTCTCTTTCTCTCTGCTCTTTGATATAACCCATTTATCAGAGACACAATGTAGCGCTACCTCTCTCCCCCTCTGTCTCCCTTCATGTACTTCCCTAATGATAATATGGTTACTGTAATGTATTGTCTCGGGGGCATCCATGTCCACAGCACAATGACCAGCAACCTGTACTGAAACAACCATGGGTTCCTCACTAATCACCATAGTAACGGCCGATTTGTTTATCGACTTTTTTCTAAGTATTGGACTCCATTTTCAGACTTTTTTTGGAAATGGATACGTTCACGAACCTCAAGCAAGTCCAACAATCCGATAAAAGCCAATCAGGTGATCCTATAGGCATCCGTTTCCGATATATACCATTGGCCGCACTTTTGGGAGGAATTTCTATTGAGGTTTTTGTTTTGGCTGTTACTAGTGTGAAATTCCCATTCATCATAATAACAAGTCTTGAGTGTCCATTTATCACGCCCTGAATGCTAGCGCTTTTCTGTGGCAAGTTGGGCCGAGGGGATTTACCCTCTAATGACTGTTCCAAAACCATGTAGATATGAGACAAATTACACAACAAGGCATGGGGAAAAGAGATGGCCAGAAAACCCAACCTCTTTCCTTGATGGAACTTCATATTCATATTAGTAAGTTGGTGCTTTTCTGCAGGTGATCACAATTCCCTCTAGCAGCCAATATCTTCAAAGAGGACAGGGCTGTCAGAAATGTTCTTATAAATCAGGAGTTTCTTATCTCTCTCTATTTATTGTATCGGAAATTGTTTTTTTATCTAAAAAAAAGCATTCGTGAATCTTTGGTGGATATAGTTCATCATATGTATTCACTATATAACTTTCCACCTCCACCAATAGAAACACAGTCTCTCTCTTGTTCTTTTTCACTTCAGACCTCATGAGTAGGGCAATGTATTAATGTAATCATTCCTTGGCTGGGCTCCTTCACCTGCACACTTTATTGTACTGCATCAATTGTTTAGCCTAATGCAAACAAACAGGAATTTGCCAAAAAATGTATTAATATAACTTTTTTTATCCCAAAAGATAAAGGTTTGATAAATTAAAAAATAATGTGGGAATGTCTAGCATTTATTCCCACTAAGAGATGAAATGCTGGACTAGTGGGTTAACAATCTGAGTGATTGTTAAATATATTCTATCCTTATGCCATCAAAAGAGAAGGGCAAGCAAAGACACGGCAACTACTTTGGCTTGATATAAACTCAAATGGTGAAGAAAAGTAGGTGCGAGAAGAAAATTAACAAGATTTGTAAGACAGAGTTAAAGGAGATGAAGTCAAAAATAAAATGGTTCAAGGATGAGCTGAAGTAGACAAAAGAAAGTAAATTAAATTGCGTGGTGAAAAAACTGTAAGAAGACGTTGGAGGGATGGAGAGTTACGAAGCAGAAAAGGACGGGAACTTTTAACAATGAATGGAAAACGTTAAAAGTTATCAGAAAACATAATAATTTCAATTCAATATTTTAGCCATACCAGTGTACGACATCATGCAAGCGAGAGATTAGAACAACCTTTTTTGCAGAGAGGAAGAAACTTTATATTGAATTTTTCAGAAGTATTTGTTTAGGACTGAATAAATAATTTCTGCAGATAGTTCGGAGGGGCAAGCGACTCTGATGAGTTCTTCATGTAGGGTTGAATTTGCTTCCGTGAGGGCTAATAAGGATGCGGGGAGTTCGGCAAAACAACTTGCAGGAAAGTCTCTTTAGTTACCTGATTTATATAAATGATTCTCGATTTGAAGCTCTCCAGGCATTCCCAAAAAGTACAGCAGGGTTAGCTTGTCTCCACTCTATCCGCCTCTGTCATCCTCTCTCCCTATTCATCACACTGTGTGAGCATGTAAGACATTTTGTTTTGTGTGGAGAACAGAACGAGCACGGACTAGTTTGGAGGGAAACAGATGGCGGGGAGACAAACAATCACTCAATCTGCCTCCCTTTCACTCACAGTTTCTCTATAACCAGCTTCATTCAGGACATGTAACTTGAAGTTATCTGAGAACAAAAGCTACCCCAAGAGTTATGCCACCCCAGTTTGGAAGTCTATTAGGCTTTACGCCCCCCCAGACTTGTGCGTAAAGTGGGGAACAGACTTCTCTTTGAAGGATACATATTTATTTAGATCTGAAATGCGTTCCTTTTGCTTTAAGTTCGGATTCTACACAGAGGTATGGGCGACGTAACGGCTGTATGAGAGATTATTTATGTTTTACTTTGGAGCTCGCTAATCGCAATGAGTTGATGGTGAGTTTCACATAGTCAGGGATCAATCTATTGATGAGATAACATCTGGAGGAGAAAAGAAGGAAATACGGAACTTACGCTTCATTTCTATTTGCAGATTTACACAGGAGACCTGTGCTGAGTCTGAATCACCTAAATGTATAGATGTCTTCAGAAAGATGCACTAATGAATCCACATTGTTCACTTTGGATGTTTTACGCACATGTTCTGTGTGTCACTGAAACCTAAATTGTAAGGGTGACTTTTAATTTAATCATATCATTTTTCGCTTCTATTCCGGGTTTACCAAGTAAATTAAAATCAATTAATGCAATAACATTTTAATCAGTTGTCTAAATAAAGAGGGCTGGGTCTATGGGATCATACATTTTAATGTTTGTGTTTGGAATTAAAGGAGATGGCGCTTGGCTGGTTGGCCGTAGAGGGTCGCTCTTCTAATGCTGGGCTATCGCTCCACACGCCATGGATATTTTTAGGGGCTCTTATCTCTTTATGAAACATGAGGTGCACTGCAGAGGCTTACGTTGCACACCTCGGATGCTTTGGCTTATGATAATGCAGGCTTGTGCACGGGGCAGGGGAGGTGGGGGGGAGTGGGTGTCGGGGGGGTGTCTGGGCGTGCTAAGAGCCGAGAAATGAACGTATCGACTCCCTCAGCTGCAGAGCTTTGGGATGAGTCAAATCCACAAACAGTTTTCACAAACAGTTTTTGCAGGAGTAAAGGGGGAAATGTGTCGGAAAGACCGACAGATGGATGAATGGTTTGAATCTTTGCAAAAGAGAGATCTTAGGACAGACTCAACCGTCGCCTGTAGTTTGCTGAGCTTGAGCTCACGGGTTAAGTTCTCAAAGCCAAAGTGTTTCTGCTTTAATGAGAAATGAGGCTTCAAACTTACACGGAGTACAAACTGTTAGGTTTTCAAATACATTATACTCTTTATATGTTCTGGTTCTTACTGCCCTTTTATAACACAGTAAACAGGAAATTACCCTGTCACGGGTGAACGATAACATTCAGGCTGCGAAGATAAAGTGCAGAAAATCTCTCCATAAATGAGATAAATGTCCTGCAGTACAATGAAGGATTTAAGGCTGATATATCAGAAAGCGGCTTGTAAGCATGCAAGAGCAGCTTATTTTTCTCAACTCTCATCTCTGCGAACCAACAATCCCGTGGAGCTTTCCAGAATAAAAGATTCACTTGTTAACCCCATCCCTTAATCGGCGTGACGAGGCCTGACCCCGTGTGTCTCGCAGAGTCTGGGCTGATCTCAAAATTTTATTTTTTTTTACCCAAGATTTTAAAAGCTGTATCAACCTAATTACATTTACTGTTATAAGTCAAAGTAATATCTTTGAGTAATTTTAATCTGGTGTTAGAGCACTTACAGCCCAGGCTGCCCTCCACAAAGCAACCAATAACCTTCTTTCAGCAGCAGACGTGTGCGTCTTGATTACGTCAGATGTCACTTGATGTCAACCTTTGAACCGATGCCATTTTGTCAGATTGGTATCATGGAAACATTTTAGAGTTTCAAGGCTAAACATTTTCCAACACTTTGGTAGGCAGCTCACCGTCGTCTTTTATGTGTGGGTTGTCGTCCAATAATCCAACAGTTAAAGTAGGTTGCAGTAGTTAACGCATTGTTGTTCGATGTGTCAATCGTCCACCTTGGTACAGACTTAAAATTGATGGATTCCTGTGAAATTTGGTTCAAGTATTCTTGATTTTCAGGGGATGTAGTCCGATGACTCTGGTGATGACCTTGAACTATCTCCCAGTACTAATATTAAACTATTAAATATAGGAGGTATTCTACACACTAAACTAAGATTGGGATCATAGGGGGTGTGTGAGCAAGGTGTTGTTATTGGTATAAAACAAATACAACATGGATAGAAATTTGAGCTTGAAGGTCCATTTACTACCTTGAAAGCAGCATTTATTCCAAGCGTTCAACCACGTTTAATGGAAAAAGTCAAGGGTAAATATTAAGGCCACGCACATTCATACCTTTGAAGCTATTTAAAAAGATTAGACTTATATGTGTGCAGTGTTTTTTCTTTTTACCTTGAACACATTAAACTTTATTGGAAAAAGAAAATTAATTCAACATGCTCGGAAAAAAATAAACCCAACATGACAACGGTCGTTTTAAATTTTGTATCAGGTATTAGATAAGATCAGATCAGGTATTAAATCAGCACCTTAGTCGTTTTGTATGAAAACTGTTCTAGTGTGGATTTGGTAGTGTTAAGATTTCAGTTTCAGTTTTCAAGTATCTCTGTTTTGTAACCACATCAAAGACATGCGTTGCAAAACCACCAGAAGAACTGTGTGTGGATGAAAATAGATGTAAAAGGCTGTACATAACACAAGTTTTGTTCATTTAAGTTCTTCCAACTACTTCACCATCGCTTCATTTCTTTTTTTATACCCTGAAGCAGCTCATGGGAAATTCTGAATCAATGCCGAGCTGGAAACAAGAGGGCAAAAAGTCCAGTAGCGGAGCCGCTTAACAGCTCCACAAAGAGCTGGATGTATGGGCGGGGAGGCAGGAGATCGATGCTGTAAAGTAGGAGAGAATTAACAATTGTTGCCGAGCAAGGGAAGGACAGTCTGCAATGACAAGATGTGTGTTGAGACGACAGGCTTCACCCTGTTGCCCTGATAATCGGTCCACCACAGAGGGATAATGGCTGTGATGAAGTAAAAGTGTCTTCGAGTAAAGGTCGAAAAAGACTACTTGAGAAAATTGCATGTTTTCTAATGCATCGACCGTAATTTTCTCAAACATTCCGCGGTATTTAAACTCCTCAAGTAACTTTTTAAAACACATCCTTCTTCACAGTCGAGCCTTAACTCTCCTTTGTTCCCCTCTTTTATTCCGCTCCTTCATTAGATCATCATTGATATTCATTAACACCTGATCTACCCTGTGTGCTGGTGTATCGGGCCTGGCCATGTGTCTCCATAGGAAATCAATCCTATTTTCATTCATCTAGTTGGGAGGGCACTCGCCCCTGCTTCCACATGCAGTTGTAGCAGTAGTGATTAACAGGCTGTAAAAGAGGACATAATAGTGATTCTTAAATAACAGCTGTGACTGCGGGGCCTTGAGACTCCTTAATTATCTGCGTATCAATGATTGCTAAGAAAGAAGAATAATTCTGTAGAATGATGAGGGACTGCTGGAAGGAAAA
The DNA here is from genome assembly GCF_964276395.1 of Gasterosteus aculeatus. Classification (NCBI taxonomy): domain Eukaryota; kingdom Metazoa; phylum Chordata; class Actinopteri; order Perciformes; family Gasterosteidae; genus Gasterosteus; species Gasterosteus aculeatus. The sequence continues at coordinate 13,162,322 of NC_135697.1, read as the reverse complement.
AGAAGAAGGGAAGAAGAGAAGAGATAACACATAGGTTATGTTAAATCATGTCTATCATCTCCCCTCTCTTCCATTACCGATCAGGGAGTGAAGGATGATGACAAGTTGGCCAATTACGCCAAACTCCCAGTGGATGCCCTTGAAAGTGACAAATTGCCAGGTCAATTGTGTTGGGGTCACGGCCATTCACGGGGAATGAGCCACTTTATTTGGAGCAAAAATCCATAAAGGGAGTTCATTCCCAATCTGCGCTGTCACCATTTGGATCTGTTGAGAGATTGCCTCAGTCCTCATGGGAATCCTAAAGTGAGTACACTATGTACAGTATGTGACAGTGAACCATGCATAGAAAATCAAGATTGTTTCCCTCTATTCTGGGCCATGAAACAGCATTTCCAAGTAAACTGCCTATTTTTATCTTAAACTTTCTACCATAGGGATCAATTTTATTTTATTTTCTGTCTGATATAAACAACATGGGGTGGCGGGGGGGCATCTCTATTGAAGATCTATTGAATTATTGGAACAGCAGTCATTCTCATCCAGCCACATGCTAGGGCCCCTATCTCCTCTTCCATCCGCCTGGGCTTGTTGGGGCCGGTGTGGAGCGTGAGTTGGCATAATGTCAGTGGTGTTGTTTTCTGGGCTGAGGCAAGTGAGTGGGGCTCTGTGTATCTAAAGCGAAGCCAGCTCTGCCACGCTGAGATTAAGGAGAGAAGACGAGGCTCTCGCATAACTGACTCTCCCTGTGGCACGACTGCACAGAGGCGGCGAGCAAAGGCCGGCGGTTGGGTGGATGCGGGAGGCGAGGGGGGTTTTAAGAAATAACGCGAGAGCCGGCGCAGAGGGAGAAAGTGAGCGTGAGCTCTCTTTGTCTCTGACTTTACAAGGATAGGTGGGTGCGTCCTCCGAGACTGATAATAGGCTGGGGGAGAGAAGACAGACCTCATTGTCTCCCTCGGCACATCCCGTGCTTGTGTTCCTTTTTTCATCCGCTCCGGTCCCTTTCTTGCTTATTCACCCCCTCTCCCGTTCTTTCCAGTTATCTGGCTCCGTTTCCACGGGAGCAGCCAGCCAGAGGAGCCCTGAAGTCGCAGAGAAGAGGAAAGTAACGTCAGGTGTGCAGGGGGGGGGGACAGGACGGGCCCCAAGGTTGGGCTGCGAGGTGAGGGACAGACACTGGAGTGTGTGACAAAAGGATGAGCTTTACTGCTAATGACTCCCACAGGGGAGACCAGCTGCTCAGTTTGCAAAGGCTTGAACACTCGACGGCGTGATAGAGCGCACACGGCAAAACACTGAGTACGCGACACGTGCACATCAGCAAAGTTTGAATATGTAGATGCAGTCACATATGTGAAGTGTTCTTCGTATGTGTTTCTGCAGAAGAAAGCATAGTCAATAATACGTTGGATAGTCATCTGTGTGATAGCAAGATATTTCCAACACCTCCTCCGTCACGTCCACGCCTGAACAAAGAGGAGCTGTGCTACATGACAAAGTGTGCGAGCCCCCGAGTGTGAGGTCGTCCGGTTACATGTCCTTTGAGGAGGATAAATTAATAGCAGCAAACGAGGGCTATTTCATTAAACTGTATCCTGTTTATTTTGTTGCAATGACCGTAAGTCATACACTTTCAGCCAATGATTGAAGGGTCTTTATATTACTGTATAATGTTACTCACAAAAAAGATTGTTTTTGTTATCCACGCCTGAAATATAAACTTATAAGTAAAGTCCGTAATTGGCTGCATTTATGCATGCCATTGCAATATGTTAGAAACCAAATAAGGTCTGTGATCCTCAATATAGAACTCGCATTGCGTGTGACATTTGTCCGCAGTTTTCATGAGAGAGAATTTATTTTCTCCACTTTAGAAGGCATGAAACACCTTCAAGGCCCGGGCTATCTGCTGAATATTGTGATATTAAGTGGATGTGACATTTTAAAAGAAGTTTCAAAATCCAAGAATTGATCAAATGCAAGTTGACAAGCATCATAGCTCAGTTAATGGATTTCTTGGTGAGCTTTTCCAAAGGTTTGCTTATAGACTGTTGGTATGCCTTGGCCAATTTACACTGATTTCTTTGTATCTGTTTTTACTTAGGGAATAAGTGGTCTTCATTTTGCTATTCATTGTCATGTTTGCGTTACAGTAGATGAGCAATGGCCCTACACGTTGTACACAAATCATGCGCAGCCTCATCGCCGGGGGTCAAAGCCATGCATCAAAGAAAACCATATTCCTTTTGCTGTGAAAACAGTCCTCAATAGTAGTGAGTTCATGATGCTGAATGTTGTGATCATTTAGAAATAGGAAGCTGTTGCTGCTGGATTTCTGAGTCCATGCGCATAAGTAACTAATATTTGCCAGTATTACGTCTCTGGATACACATTCTACACCGTTTTCCCGCATTCGACTTGTCTACAATGCAATTTCTTCAAGCAGAAAGGATGCATTGATCCATATTCTGTGCTTTGGGACTGAGCCATGTAGACTTTCTCCAGAGTGAGGGTCTAAGATGCTGCCGTATTATCACGCAGGACATTAGAACTAATAATTTTGTGCCAGACTTCCCTTGTCCAAGAGGGTCCTTTGAAACGAGTGGTTATTATCAAAAGGGTGACAGGTATAGGGATAAAGACATGGCTCATTTGGAACCCAATGGATGTCAATAGCATTCTTTTCCTCAACAAGTACATGCTTCTGTGTATTTAACAGAATATTCACTTCACAAAATAGTAAAAAAATCTTTAGTTAATCAGAGGATTAACATCTCTGTTAATTTGGAATGCTTATAATGGAGCAACAACCAGCAGCTTGTTAGTTAAACTGGCTTTATAAAAGCAGGGAGAACCAGCTAGCCTCGTTTTCATTTATATATAACAAATGAGTTAAAGAAAATACAAAGCCAGACTACCAAACCTCGTTTCACTGTATTCAGCATAGTACTAAACTAAACCAGTAAGCATGTCAAATACTGTCATAATTAGAGTTCAAGCTCTTTAACCCTTTTGTAACGCTAGAAAAGGTGCAACATTTTGAGTGCAACACATGCGTTTTGTTTTACAGACGTGCATCTTATCAATTCCCCTCTCGACGGGGAATTAGTTTGCACACGTGCATACAAGTACTCTATATTCACACGGGGGAAATCAGTATTGGCCTTTCAAAGTGGGCCTGTAGAGGACTGAACCCACTCAGGCCTGGTCATTAATCACTGTGTGTAAGAATGCGTGCATATACAGTACCTGCATGCAACAGTGTGCGTTGGTATGTGCACGCACTCAACTGCTGTGCTACCTGTCTATTTTTTTCTATCGAGTTTAAAAACAGGGAGGTATTTGATGGATTGGACGTAGAGGCCAGAATTAAAAGGGCACGTTGTAAAAAAAGACTGTTTGACCTCCAACTGTCTCTACAGCCGACATACAATCTATCACCGTGACTGAATAATACAAATGTATGCAGTTGTAGTTACGCTAAGTTTTGAGCTAATTTAATTTTTAAGAAGCTAATTGTGGGCTTTTGAAAAATATTTAGTAAAAGGAATAAACTCATGCCTTGAAAGATATATATTTTTATGTACAAACCTTTTTGTATGTGAAAAGTGTGTGCCTATTTACCTTGTTTTCATGCCCAGGGTCCTTGTTGGAGGTGCTTCTTGTGACTTTCAGAGTTTCAGCATTGTAACTCTGTAATTTATGTTGGCAACAAGCTGAAGACTTGGCCAACCGACCACAATTAGTGGCGTGCCCGGACCTGCTGGTGGGATTGGTTGGCTGGCGGATAAAACATTTTGTGTGTGCTCCATGAAAGCGTAATGAGAGACAAAGAGGGCAAAAGATGAAGCGTGCATGAGGGGAGGGTTGAAATAAACAAACCTAACTATTAAATCAGCCATCTTTTGATACTGGAAAGGAGACGCCCCCCCTCTGCACACAGCATCCCTCAGCTTAGTGAATTTGACTCCCAGCACAGTTTGTTTGGCCGACAGCGTGTGCAAGTGTTGTCATAGAGCGGCTGTGGGCAAGTCTTTCCCACACCCACCTCCATCAAAGCGGGCCTCCCCTCCGCTCCTTCGGACCACTGCTGGCAGCGGGACTAAGCACTTAGTATACACGGCCAGGGACGTAACAGCCGTTTTTTTCAAGCAATTTATTTATGAAAATATCACTTTTCGGGTTCATCATCATTGAAGAAAGTTTTCTGCATTCATTTTGATTAATCTAAAACATGAAAAACCTTTTCATGTGGATAGAGTAAATGAATAATTGGCAGACATAGAGTGCTGGAATACAACAACGCCGCAGGTCAGGGTTGATTATTTATTTCATTTCACTTCACAAGACAATGTTGTATCATTGGAGTTTCTATTTTTATTTTAAAACTGCCTTATTAGTCATCTAGACAACAGAAGCATTGCATTTTGTAAGGAAGTCACCCGGAATGATAAATCTGTGGAAGGAAATAAAATAAATAAGGAACGAGTGGCAGGAGTGAGTTGACATTTACTGTGATTAGCGTTTGTAGTTTGCATTTCTGTCGTCTTCTCACTCACCATCGTTGTTTGGTTCTCTTCCCTCACGTTCGATAGTCTCTGCTGCATCGCAGACAGCTGTGACCTTTAGCGATTCTGTATGAGATACAAAAAAGGGAAGTGGAGTTACTGAAGACCACACATGCACAAGCTGCACGGCCGGTGCCAGATTCAACCATTTATTGAAAAAACTTTAAAAAGCCAAAATGGCTATAAACTGGATGGCTATTAATGGATATGAATAGACAACCCAAAATCCATAATGTCGATTCCTACATAATGCATGTGAACGCGTGCTCCTGCACATAGTACACGCGTGAGCCCCCCCACACACCCACACCTGCCTGTGGCGTGTCTGCAGATTGGCAGCACACTGGGAACACATTTTCGATCTCCTCCAGACACATCCACAGTTCCCCTCCATCAAGGGCATAATGGTGCGATCCGTCGGCCGATAATGTTGGTGTGATCCACAGGTCAGCCGGCCCGGCGCCAGAGCAGAACTGCCTCGCACGGCCCATTACGGCCTGCTTAACGACTACACTGATGACCCAAACTCTGTGGCAGGCTGTTGTCACGATGCCTGTTTGAAAAAACATCTCAACCCCCCAAGATTCACTACAAAATGGTGGATTTGGCGTGTGTGTCTTTTTGGTATTGGACTCAACATTACAATTATCCATTCAAACAATGTATACGATGCACCAACTCTCTGCTATAACCGCCCTTAAAAGATTCACTTGAAGAGATCAGGATGTGTAATATTACCTATTTAAAAACACATAAATAAATTCACTTTAGTTAATGGTCATAATACAAAAAGGAGCTAGATGAGATTTCAAAACACAAATTCAAACCTAATAACGCAGATAATTACTTAACGGGATGGAAAGAATAAGCTAAATCCATATAGAAATGTGAAGTAATGAATTCATACTAGTTGAGACAGAACTGGAATCAGAAATCCTCCTTTGAATTAAAAATAGTTTAGAAGTTCAAATAGTTCTTTGAGTAAATGTGTTTTTTTAACAGTGTCTAATTGCATTTGTTGTTTGTGTTAATGACAACAATGAAAAAATCCCAATAGAAAGTAAGCAGACTGTGCTGATTAATTAACAAAAGAAGTAAATTAAAACCTGAAGTTGTCATGAACATTATATCCTGCTCTCCTTTCCAACTCTTTCTTCACACACACACACACACACACACACTTAGACCTGCTCATTCATTCCCAGCTGCTTCTCATCTCGTCATCCTCTCTTCCCCTCACCTGTTCCTACCTTCTGCAATTAGACTCTCTATTTCTAGCCTGCCTCTTCTCCTTGCTCTCTGCCAGAGTATTGACTATGCACCCGACGTACCTGTAGTCTTGTTTCTCCGGCCTTGTCGTGTCCGGTACGGTTCGCGCCTTACGGTGTGGCCCGAGTCCAAACCTCTGTTCCACCCAGCCTCCGGTTTGACGTGGGCGGCCTGCTGTCTGGAGTGCTCTACCCTCGCCCTGGAGCTCGTTCCCTGCACTCTCTGGGATTCCCCGTCGCCGGCCAAGCGCCCGCACCTCTCCTCTTAAGCCTTTAGTGCCATTTTGTTTTTGGACATTCTAAGTTGATTAAAACAGACTTTACCTGCTCTTGCGTTTGGGTCCTCTCTCCTCCACACAAAAGAAGTGTCTTTAATCAACCCTCGCTAGTTTGTGAAGTTGAATGCTAAACCTAATCTACTCATTTTGATCAAATAATTAAACACCTGACTTTCATCAGTTTCCTCGTGGCCACGCAGGTAATTTAACTTTAAGGCAAGAGGCATCATGCATCTGGAAAATCCAACACTTTAAAACATCTACCTCAGCAACGCCTCATAAATTTTATGGTGTTTGTCCGTGCCCTCTAAAAAGTTACTCTTGGGAGAACAGCCAAGGAAAATGAAGACGCACAAACGCATATTTGCCTGATGGACACTTTGATAGCGTGTCGTTATGTGCATGTCCAGACTTGGCTTGCAAACCACCCTCCCACATCTTCAGACAGATGGACATGTGGAGCAATCATGTCTCAGCACAATCCTCATGTCTGTGGATCCAATTGCATTTTTAGACACGTCGAGAGCGGTGTGATATCCAATAATTATATCCACCCTGTGGCGCTGAATGAGCCACTGAGAATCTTTGCATTTTTTCTCCACACAATATTCAATATGGGGTTTCTGCCTTGTGTCACATTTGAATCTCATGGTCAGTCAGTGAAGCGGCCTCACGTGGTATACAGAGTATTTCAACAACTCTTTTTTTTTTTTTTTTGCCAAAATCCTCAGATTTGTGACTTTTGTTCTGCTCTTTCTTAAATGAGTCCAACTTAGTCGGCACTCTTTCTCGTCCTGGGCCGTCAAATGCGCCCATGTATGGGGACTGGAAATGACGGACGTATCTCTCTGAATGAGTATTACAATCAGAGAGAGAGAGAGAGACACTGTGAGGGAGAGGGGAATAGATCAGCCGGAGATACAAGACGGAACCTTGAATCTTAATTTAGTGGGCCATGATTAAAAATCAGTTTTTCCCTTTTTCCTCTTTCCTGCTTCTCAGTCACGCCTTCCCTTGACAATTAAAGATCTAATCACCATCTGCAAAAAGGGGCTGGTGAAAGAATGCCTGACCCAAACTCTACATGCAAGAGGAGGCTGTTGAGGGGCACTTTTCAGAACACTTGGAAATTGTTTTATTTTCCCTCGATTTTCATCCAACCATGAATCTGTTTTACAGACATAAATACTAATTTAGTGAGCCACTGGAAGGCGACACTTGTGACAGTATTTACTTTTGTATTTCCTTTCCAGGATTGTCTTGAGACAAATGAGAAAAAAGTTATAAATATAAAAGCCTGTCATGATCTATATTTGTAGAAGTCTCTAGTACATTGTGTCTGTTCAACCGACCAATCTGTACAGAAGCTCAAACAACTACAAAATAAAATACCCCTATGAGGGTGCGCTGGGAACACTATGTTCTACATCAGGCTTATTTATTTGTCTGTTTTATGATTGCAACTAGAGACTGACAGCAAACCTTAAAAGATAATATCAAACAGAGCTTTTTCACCACATTTTTTGGTTATTCATGCAGACAATTACCATTTTGCTCTAGCTTTCACATATTTTTTGGAAAGATGGCGAAATACAGTTGTTAGTCAGAATCTTGCAATCTCATGCACTTGTCGAATATGATCATCCTCCTGGAGTGTATATTTTCTTCTAATATTGAGTCTTTCTGATCTTCTTTGCCAATTTCGGCAAAGAGGAAAATGTTTTAAGCAAATTCAAGTACGCAAAAAAAATGATTGCTTAGACAGAAAAGAACTGAAGATCTACCGTAAATACAAAGTAGGTTATGTTCGTAGGAATAACAGAGAAGGTGCTCCTATTTTCAATACAACAATCATTAATACAACAAACATTCAATATATATGTAACCTCCCATGTTTGCGCTTTAAGTCTAGAATAAACTAAATCTCCTTTTACAGGATGACTTCATCCCAGACTTCCCACTGTCTGTAATTGAGTCACAAAGTAGAGATGTCCGGAGTCATCTATAAAGAGAAGGAAGGCTGAGATAAAGACGACGACAAACAATAAATTATAACTCCGTCTATTTCCTTGCCAACTCTTATCGGGTTCAGAGACCTGTTCTGAAGGGGAGGTTTAGTTTCGTGTATCAAGCCAGTGCTTAATGCAATTGATGGCTCCGTATCAACTTTGGCCTGACGTAGAAGGGTGGATTGGAGTTGGTTGGACTCCCAGGAGCACTGCCAAAAAAGACAAGAGAGTCTCGTCTGCCCCTTCCACTGAGGTCGCTGATATCACTTTCGGAGTTAAGTAGTTCAATAATGTGGTTAATGACTGTTAGGCAAATCATTCTCCTGGAACATTACTGCTTTGTGAGCAACATTTTGGATGTTGGAAGACGAACCTTCGTAGCACGGCCGTAAATGCCTTCACCTTTTGATTAACGACCGTAGACGCCACGTGAAAAAAGGACGAAAAAGTAATGATGTAAAATAAAGACTCATGTGGAAGTAGATGCAGGGATAGAACAAAAATAAGAGAGAGAGAGGGGGGGGTTCAAAGGTATATTTCAAGCCATTTCGACCGCTGACTTCACTGGCAGCGAGCCAACAACACAGCCTCTCTGAGACCCCAGTGCCCACAGCAGGGAAGCTTTGGTACGGAGAGGTAAATTATTTTCTCAATCTAGACGGAGACACAGGTCCCCCCGATGCCTTGCATAAAACTCTCATAAATGTTTGATTTTGTTTACTGGGTAACACAGAATAATGAAAAACTAGACTCATCATACTGAGTAAGCCTTGCTCGCGCCGGGAGCCTGAGGACCGGCTTCCAGGTCCACACTGTTGACAAGAAGATCGAGGTGCAGTCTAGAAATACAATGAAAGAAAGGGGAAGGAGGCTTTGCTTGAGGAGCAGGCTTTTCTTTTTAAAGTGCGTCAAAGTCAACGTGCGGCTGCAGGTAAAGCAATTACATTCAACAAAGTTTTGACTCTGAGTTTAATGCTCGAGGTGAATATCCAGTAGTATTATAGTCTACTTCTTTATTTCTTATAATTAGGCTTTGTTCTCTCCTCCAAATAGATCAACATGTTTTTTTGTTTTTTTACTTGTACAAGAAAGCCTTTAGCGAGGGCCACCCACTTCCTGTCAGGCGTCAGTAAAGATGTGTCACCAATTATGCATTTTGTCCAAGAATGAAACTTATTCAAACCAGGGAGGTCTCTGTAGGGCAGGCATAGCTTTACAGAATTCTGCAACTGTGTGAAGTTAAGAATAAATATACTCAACAAAAAGATGGACCAATTAAAGATCCCGGATTAAATATTCAAGATATCTGGAGCCCAGGGTCATTCTTATTGTAGTTTATCTTACCTGAGGAAAGATTCGGAATGTCATCTTTTGTAATAAATCTGTGCCACTGAACTTTAAATGTGCTCATGTAATTGCTTTAATTTAAAATCTTACTTCTTCCATCTGAAATGACTTTGGTAGACCTGAGCGTGTGGTAGTTTAACATGGGGGAGTGCAAGGCTCAATAAAGAAAAGTGTATGTTATATATCCATAGAAAATATGTTTCAATTCTTTTGCGCTTTCTGATGCTTTTGAAAGGGTGACACAGGTGTCTTAAGTTTGAAAAAAAAATGTTAAAATGCACACAATGCTGACACAGAACCACACCGATTCATACAAACATCTTTGCATTATTGATTTTTTGTCTAGTTGGAACAAGTATGACCACAGTCAGTCCGTATCATTGGTCCGTGTTATATAATGAACTTGGATAAATGCCAAAAAGCAACAGCCGATTGTTTCATTATAGCAGGTAGGATTTCTACACGGTTTGTTACGTTAGAGTGTTTAGAGTGTTAGAGTGTTAAAGTGTTTATTTGGGAAAGAAATCTGCTCCACCTCGTGACGATCAAAAATACATTTTGCAATCAAAAAACTAAAAAAGCAGCCTTACTAAAACACAACAGATGACTGTGACTCTTTATTTTTTTAACCCCAATCCAAAACTAAAAACCACACGAATGTGCAAAATAGTCAGTGTAGTTCGTGTGGTGCTGTGGTGGGCTTCCGGTGTTTATACTCTGAACAAAAAACGTTTTGTTATCACCATTTGTTGCTGCTGACCTTAAACCCAGACTGTGCATCTGCAGAAGCTCTTCCTCATTGTCAGCGTGGGCGTTCCGATGTTCATTTGTCCACTGTCTTCATGGACCTTTGGTAACTCTGTTGTGCCTGCATTATTTTCTTCCTTGTTAGACTCAATTGATCAGTGAAGAGTTTTTACCCTGAATAAGAGTTTAGAAAAAGTTCAACAACTTGAAATTTTAACAATGCTGTGTACATAATTGTAGGAACACCTGTACTAGAACGTAGATGGAAATATAACATACGTGTTGAGATTTGTTTTTTAAATGCACTTGCTAAAAGGTTATTTGTGGCTTTTGTATGTGATGTAATACATCATTGCCAGAGACCATTTTACTTTTTTAATAATACATGCAAATAAATACAATAAAAATGTCATACAACATACCTGAATATTAGAGGCAAACTGTACCGTTACAGCTTTTTTTTTATAGGGGGAAGAGTTGTGGCTGTGTGTTGCCTCACTAGTGCATTAGAGATATATATTATATTTTTAAGTCTGTCTCATAACTCTCATGGGACGCAAAGCGAAAGAGATGACCATGCAGTTTTGTGGTGGTGCAGTCAACACAATAACATGTCAAAGGGACAAGGATGGCTTCTTGGCGGAGCCCCAAGGCATTGCTGCGAGGCCTGAGTTTAGCATTTCAAACTCCGATTCCATTAAAACTGAGATTTGTATGTGCGTATGGAGTTTAGACAAAAACACACACTCACACGAGGAAACACACAGCCGGACTGCCCTGTGTCTGTGGTTTGACTTTTTGACACGGTGCTTGAATTATTTTTTGAACTCATTATAACGCCAATTTTCCCAGAGTTCGGTTTGACATTGGGGAGAGGGGGCGGGGGGGCATGTACATTATTTTCAGGGTCAATAATGAGTTGCTAAGTTTTGCTGAAGTTAAGTTAAATCACATTCTGTATGTTATAGCAGCTAAATAGCTGCAGCTGATGTTTAGGTATCTGGTTTTACTGAAACGTATAGCTAACGTTGTTTTGCTTAACAACACCTCTGATTATCTGGGCTCAGGGAAACACATTTCAATGAGAATAGACTAATGTGGAGATTTGACACCCGTGACGCTCCATATATAATAGCATGACATAGGAGGAAACATACAGCAGTTACCCATGGAGACCAAGAAACATACTTCACAAATACGACACAAACCACTGAGTGATAACAACTTACCTGGTAAATCAATGTATATGATTACCAGTGGTGTTAAAGGCAGTGCTGGTAATTAAACAATACCAAGAAGGAGTGTTCCTCCCTATCTACATGCATAAGTGTGATGTTGTGATTCTCAACAGAGCTGCTTCTTATTTTTGGAGGAAAACCTGATGAAAACCAGATCAAAAATACTGATCTGTGTTGTGCAATGACGGGAATATTTCATCCCGTCACTTCAATTCTAAGTGGAAACTGTGGCCTGAAATCAAAGCAGTGGGTGTCTGGTCACACAACACAACGTGGAGAGAGGCTCTGATAGCCATGAAACGGGGAACCCTGCTGCTCACGGTGCTGCCATCTTAGAGCTGACGTGTGTTGCCAAGGCCTTGTTTGGCAGATGGAGTGCACAGGGTTGTTTTTTCCGCTCTTGACTCCCATCTCATTTGTGGTTTCATGCCAACATTGGAACTTAACAATGTTGGCGCTCGAGCCTGCAAATGATATCCACAGGGTGTTGGACTGGAATATTGTCAATCAGAGTGAGCGAGGAGGAGAAGTGTGGGTTGTAGTGACGTGTTTGCACACTACATTCCTGCACGCCTTTTTGTTTGTGTTCTGATATATGAGCATATTCTGTATTTCATAGGTGTGCTTGGGCTTATTGATAAAATAATAATACATCAAATTGTTTTGGATGCTGCCTCGTTATGACGTCCATTGCTGCAAGATTTACTTGGCTGGGTTAAACATTGATGTGAAACCGCTCAATGAGGAGCATCGAGAGAGAGAGAGAGAAGGAGCGGAGAGGCAGAGCATGAGCATCTTGACCTGCAATGAACTGTTGCCGCCTGTTGAGCTTTCATTTCATGGTTAAATGTGGAGCTAATGGCTGGTCTTACGTGGTTGTTTTGTGGCTTCGGTTGACTCAGACTGCCATTAGTCCCCGTGGCTTAAAAAAAAGAAGAAGAAAAAAAACACCGCCCTCTCGAAGCAACGGAGCAAACAGTAGAAATCTTGTTTCGGGGTTAGGTCAAGTATTTACCACACAATGCGCAAAAACGGCTGATTTACTAGAGAATAAGCTTTGTATTTAATGAAATACCACAATTATTTTGTGCCACCATGCAATACAACTAAAAATATGCCCCCCACGTTACACATCTGGCATCCTCATTGCTTTGCAGACATCAGCAAGCTTTAAAAATGTTATGGGTTTTATAAATCACTTTTAACTGCAATAATAAAGATTGCAGAAATGACTTACCCGTGCATATATGAAATTCAGTAACGAAAATATACAAGATAGTGTAAAAGAAAATATTAGGTCAACTTTTTACAACTATGTTTCGGAAACATTAGCGATGTTGATGTTTTACATTATGTTTTCAGCTTAGTTCATTTTACAAGCCTGCTTCTTTCAAGGAACAGTTGTGCACGCTGTGATGTGTACACACATTTACATGAGAAGATCAATAAGACTCTCATATCTGTCTTTTGAATATAACCCTAACAGACCGGATAAAAAGGAGAATAAGCAACTGGATCAATCTGAAAGGCAAAGTGTAAAAACGTAATCTTTAACCCATTTATTACTTATAGATTAAGTCTCAAGATGGCCTTAAGTGTTTACAACTTTTAATGCTTTAGTAGTCAGCTCTATTAGTGGCTAAAGCACAACACACGTAAATCTCCAACTAACTTGTGGTTAAAAGACTGTGGGCTACATTACATGACGCACTATTCATTTGTGTGAGGAAGAACTTTTTTTTATATATATTTCATTTAAGGTGTGGAGTTTTCTGTCCAGCCATGTTATAGTGTGTTGGACTTTAATGTTTTATGACCAGAGATGCCCTGACAAGACAAAACTGTCATCATTGAGGAGGTATGTTTTGCTTTAATTCGTTAATTATTGACCATGTGCCTGTGAGTCTAATGCAACACACCCTCGGCCATTTCCTGCACTGCATTGTAAACTGGTCTGAAGGGCACCTGAAACCGGACCCACTGCTGGCGGATGTTGGTTATAGCGGGAAGCCACCCATTTGCACAAATTCAATTTATACACTGGGTCGACATTCACCTCATCGCTCCCCTTTTATACATCCGCCAATGGTAAAGAGAATGCTTAGCAAGCACTTTGAGCTCCTCAATGGTGGCTCCTCTAATCCCTCATCACATACCATCTCTTGGTAGAGCGGATGCATACAAGTAACCTAAAATATTTATCTCCGTTTTGTATTTTTTAGTGTAGGGATAGCATTTTGGCATGCAAATGAGTAGGGAGATTACAGTGAGACTTATTGTTTTAAAAAGGGATATGTATTATGGATAAATCGGATCAGTAGTAATGGAATCGCAGCGGTCTACGTGTGGGAAGTACATAAACCAGGTAATTGATTGTGAAGGAGAAAAGGCATAACACAATGAGGGCTTGGACAGAAGCCGTAAAAGCCGGGTTGCCGGGTTAATATGACAAATGATTTGGAGAGCGGCACAGCAACAGCCACTGCTATCAGATTGTATCAGTGGTAGATGTGAATATTGTTGGTTAGATTAAAGCTAGTATGAAGTGTATTGAGTTTCCAGTATCCAGTGCTAAATCTAAGATGACAGTATATCTGAACCAAATCATTTTTACAAGGACTCTCTCATCTATTGTACCTAGAGTTCCATTTCTTTCCCGACACGAGCGGAGCACTCTTCAGAATATGAGAGGATATGATCCTGAATTAGATATTGAAAATGAATAATTGATGGCGCCGCAGTCACACACAGACACACATGCCTTACACAGACACTCGCGCCGACTCGCCATCCGCATCTGAACTATTAGGGGAAGAAATTCTAAAGGTCAAGAGGAAGTCATGTTTTCTCTCCTTGTCAGTTACGGTCACGCTAAACATTGAGTTTGTCAGCTGAATATGTGGTTTACTGCAGCAGGGAGTAAATTAGCCTCTAAAAGAAATGACGTAACAGCTGGGAAATAGTCCTCCTTCATGATGACTAATGATAAGTAGACCCACTTATAAAATCCGTTTGAACTATTTGAAGTCCCCATTGAGCCACATTAGAGAGCAGGCAATAACATAAGCCACATAAAAAGGTTAAATATGTCCACAATGTTGATCCTCGCTGTGGACCATTCCTGCATATGACAAACAGCAGTCCTGTGCCTCGGGTTTATCACTCATATACATCATAAATCCAGCATGTGCGTGGGCTGGGTGTGATTTAGTTTACCATGGTTTACCCAGCGCTGCATCTAATAACCGGCATTAAAGAGTTTTAAAGTAGACCAAAGAAATCCACGAGCAGAAGTCCCTGCCTCTCATCCTTGTCATCTCAGCCGGGACGAGGTGTGACTGATTGCGCGGAGTTGATAGACTACTTTGCGTGACGTACAATCAGATAAAATGGCCATCACTCGGGCTCTATCAAACCATAAATCACCGCTGAGATATGGAGGAATATTGTATTCTCTCTCTTCATAAATCATGGTTATTCCTCATCTAAGAGTCAATTATCTAACGCGCAACAAATGGCTCGCCAATAACCTTGAAGATAGGGGATACATGCAGGGTGGCCAGCGGGGGGGGGTTGTTGGATCCCGGCTGTTTTGTAACCCCTGGCCACAGCATTACGTTTACAAAATGGATTTATGTACATTTAAACATATTTTGAAGTTGTTTTACGTATGACCTGGTAATTTACTGGCTGTACGCATGCCTGCGTGGACATTGATGCTAGCTTTGATGGGTAAAGGGATTATGTGTCCTACCAACTCTGCCACAATCCTTCATTTTCTCATTTGGGACTTAAATAAAGCAACCACATGAAACGATTGCGAGCATGCTGTGAACAGAAGTCTTGGACGTTGTACTGCTGGTTTTATCTACTTGAAAGTCAAACACAGTTTCTGTTGTAAATTAGACTATTCTCTTACGAGAGCCGTGCAGACAAGAAACCAAGCCACATAACAGTATATATTATATTTCTACGTCTTTTAATCCCAAACCTATGAGTTACAGGAAAAGAGATCGCTTTTGTTCTGTTGCACCACATTTGTTTCATTTGAACTTGCACTGCATATGTATGTCCAGTGAAAGTCCCGGGCAATAATTGGGTGGTTTTGGCTGAAAAAACTTCACAAGACCCAATGTAACATGCTGTAATGGAGATGAAGGATAAAAAATACATAAAGACACACACACACACACACACACAATTAAAGTTAGCCATGACTTGCCAAACTATTGTCCAGTAAAAGCCAAACTTTTTAATGTTTTCATACTCCTGCTTGTATTTTATATGTAATAATTAAATAGATAAATTTTTTTTTTACCGAGGTATATGCTTTGCAGGACTCCTGTATAAGTTTTTCCGGTAGTAGCTTTGTTTTTATAATTATTTCATTTTGCTTTCTCCTCTTGGTTCCCTGCCTCTGCTGAACGTACCCGTGCACAGAAAATTCTCAGCTCTTTCCGTGACGCGGTTGCTCTGCAGATAGAATCTCCCTGCATCCGTCCCTGGATGCTGACCTCTTCTTTGCCATGAGGGATGTTTATCAGCGATGGTCAGGGCACTGATTCGGCGCGGAGGTCATTCTCTCTTCCCATCTCGGCCTCGTGTCCGTTTTCTCTCCTATCCGCTGTAAATTGAAAAGAGATTTTGGCAGACCGGTCATTCTACTCAACTGCCGTTTGATATCAGCAACCCGCCAATTAATTTGGCAACTTTACAACTACTGTTGTTCTTCCAGTTTTTTTTTTTTTTTGCTCTGCACTGAGCGAGCAGGGATGCATGTGGAACATTTACAAATTAACTGATTTATAGAGTAGCAAAAAATGGAGTGTGAAGCAGACTATTGCAGTTGCAGATGGATGGTGGCCAGCATGAGAGAAGGCTGAGAAATGGTTGGAAGCACAGAGAGGGAGTCGTGTAAATGTGTTGTGCATCATTGAGGTGAGAAATTGCGAGAGCTGCACAGATGGCAGAAACTCACCTTCATCAAGCTCTTCCTCTATCAGTCTCCTGAGCCCTGCCACCAGAGCCACATGGCACCGACTATTGAACGCACCCTTGAGAATCCAGAGTATAGTTTAGATTTTCTGTGAAACACATCTGCATGTACTGGGTCTCTCAAAGTCTAATGTTTTGCTTAATGTTTTAAACAAAGTCAAAGTTGAAGGTCAGTCGAACATTTTAGGAGGAACCTCATCAACAATGAGGTTTGTTCACACGTGCACTGAGCGCCTGCACTCTAAAAAAGAAAAAGTTGAGAATACTTAAAATAGTTAAGCAACCAGCTGCAAAGTTTTTTTTTTTGAGTATACTCAACTAATGGATAACGTGTTGTGTCAACTCGCAGTAATAAGAAGTGCTATCCTAAGTTTGCCAAACATAACATCATTATTCAGACCTACTAATATACTTGAGTTAGCAGTACTAAGTTCAAAACACTTGGAATATTAACTTAAAATTGTGTGTTCTTTTAGATTGAAAACATCCACTGAACAGTGGATTGCACTACTTATTAGTAAAGTTAGACATTTTGAGTTAGTTCAACTCTTTTCAAAGGCATTTGATGACTTAAATTAAAAAAATGTGTGATGTTGGGCTTTTCATTTTGAGTTTTACATTTTGTACTTGGCAAGGCAACTTGTGTGACAGTTGCCGCCCGTGACAAGGTCTGTTGATGTTTTTAATTAATGCTTTGGTTTTAAGATAGAGGATAATTTATGCTGAATGAGCTCTGATAAGTGACTTGAAGATTTGTGAGGATTCGTTGACTCAGCAATGTGTTTGATACATGCATTAATGTGCTGTGATGTGAGCAGAGAGTCTTCTTCTACGTGATTTCAATGCATCATAAATAAACTTTTGCGAGGAAGATGCATCAGATAATAAAGTTAGGCCAAGCATCAGGAGAATATTTGTGCTGTATCAACATAAAATCTCTAAAGCCGCTTGTGTATTTTAAGGTCCTTTTTAGCTCACTCACTAACACTTCCAATGCCGCAATGTGTACTGAAGTGCCCTCAAGATGAGCTTCATTTAGCAAAATTATTCATACACTTATTCCTCCTCCTATGTTGTCTTGGCTCAATGCATTCCAGCTTATTCTGTACTATAACCAATGCTAAAATTACAGTTGTTTTTTTTTTCCCTTTGCCAAATATTATTATTATTTTCAATCCCCTTTGTTCCACCTCACTCACCGTAGACACTATCTATAGTGTATCTACAATGCAGCAGAAGCCATAGATTGCCGTGCCTCGCCCTCCCTTCCCTCTTCCTGCACTCTCTCTCTCTCTCTCTACCCCCAGGAGAGGAACAGATGTGTAGGCAGCACTAAAGCAGCAGCTGATTGTGTTTGTGATGTTTATTGCTCCCCCAGCTGCTTAAGATTTACAGTAAATATCTCTTTTATAGCTCATACATTCACACCGATGCGCCAGTTCCCTTTCCTTTCTGCCTTCCACCCACAGTCGACACGGGGGCCGGGGCACATGCAGAGCTGGCTGTAAACGAGGCCTCCTGCATGGGCATCATTTAGTGGATTGTGGGATCT
Source organism: Gasterosteus aculeatus (assembly GCF_964276395.1). Classification (NCBI taxonomy): domain Eukaryota; kingdom Metazoa; phylum Chordata; class Actinopteri; order Perciformes; family Gasterosteidae; genus Gasterosteus; species Gasterosteus aculeatus. Next base: position 13,144,317 of record NC_135697.1, on the reverse strand, counting down.
CCCAATGACTTTTAAATTATAGATCTAACCAGCAGTAAATACAGATTTTGTCTGCAAAAAATCTTTTAGGACAAAGTTAGGATTAAAAGGGTTAAATTATCATCCGTTGCTACTAAGAGTGATCTGGGGAACTAAAGAGAGCAGTTGCCTTGATTCTTGTAATTTTTTTCATCCATCTCATCAATTCCATCAATAGTTTGCTTATATTTTGAAAGTGTGTTATTTGTATTCCCGGCAGGAGTGAACTTCAACCAAAATTTGCACATGAAGGAAATCCTGTTTTAAGTCGCAGGCCACGTTTTAATACAATGACACGGGGAAGTGGGAACAGATTAGATATTTATTAGGGCTTGGTTGTATGTGTACACATGTGTGTATGGCATCTGGAACACGTTGTGTTTTTCATTCATACATTAGATGAACCTTTGCTCGTCTAGATTCGGGAGTCACACAGAGTTCATATTTGTACCATAGCGGCCGACCTCAAAGATCACTGCACCTTGATGATCTCTTGAACCTTAACGCGCAGTTGTCTGCCATCTATTGAATTACAGTATTTATGAAATGCTTTCTGGCAAAGTGGAGCGCTCGAGGATTACGTGGCGTAAAAATCAAGGTTCGAGTCTTGCTGTGGACAGATAGATTTTCTTTTTGTGGATCACCCATGTTTTCATTTCATGCATGGGGGCCACACTTCCGTTTCACCATTACCCTCTCAGTCAGTCAGTTATTGTGCCTTGCTGAGCAGAGGGCGGGGCGGAGGGGGGAGGACGCAGGGGGGAGGACGGGTTGTTCACATAAAGGTGAATGATAAGGAAACTCTCCGCCCGGAATGGAAGAGCAATGGCGGGATTTGTTGATGAAGGAAAGAATGTAAGGTGATGGAGGGGTGATGGAGGGGGGTGAAGTGCTAAAAGAAATGCAAGTCTGAGGAGGAGAGGGGGGGGGGGGATCTGAATGGCGGCCTCCTGGAGTCCAGGTCATCTGCTGAACTGGAAAAGCACCCATTTGATCATGTCAAGGATGTGAGTAGAGAGCGAGCGAGGGGAGAACGATGGCGCAACAGCCGGAAAAAATTCTCATCGTTTGGCACCAGATTGAGTGATCCTGTGTGTGTGTGTGTGTGTGTGTGCGTGCACCTCCATTTCATGCACTGTCTCGCACCCATCACTCCCCATGGGTAGGTGGTGTATTGCTTAGCCGCATGGATTTGACGGACGGCACATCAGTGAGCTGTATCGATCTGGGAGGTTTGGTGGTAGGGGGTTCAGGGGGTTCGGGGGGCTTTGGAGGTAGGTTGTCACACACAGAGAGATGGAGGATAGTATCAGGCATGCAATCTCACAGCCAGGGACCCCGGCGTGTAGGGATAGGCCGGGGCCATCCATCTCTCTGCATTACCCTCAGCCACAAGGACATTAAGCCGGGGGGGATAAGGGTCTGTCTGGGGGTGTTTAGAGCTACGGCTCTCTTATCTGTCTTGGACGACCGCAAGGCTGGAAGCCAGTGTTCAAGCCGGGCACACGGGCACTTTATCCGCCCTGACGTCCGTCAAAGTACAGGGGGCGAAGAGGGCAAGCGCATGGTTACGGGGGGGCTGGTTTGTGCTCTCTTGTACGTATGTTTATGCTCAGCTAATTCAAGCGGATGAACGATATGAGATTATATAAGATTAGTCAATAAAGGATTCAAAACCGGACCGTTTTCAGCGATCGTCCTTGACTTCACATTTTCTGGAGTTTTTCCCATCTCTACTATTGCGTAGACGCGATAGTACGCACAGATGGTCACATAAAGCACAAACACAGAACGTGTCATTGGTGTGGAAGTTCTTCAACGTGAGTGAAGAAGACATAAAGCAGACTGTTTGTCACGACCGAAAGTCCAAAATAAGCAGCGGGTGATGTCTTACTCGATTAGACACTTGTCATATCGTGACCCGTTCTCAGTCATGCTGCCCGGAGTAATTGCAGCAGCAGCAGCAGCAGCATTATGATGTGTTTAAGCTCCAGTAAACTCAGTAAAAATTAATGTTATAGAGAGAGAAAATGAGTGGATTGGGATTAGCCCTTTTTAAAATCCCGTTTCAGTGTCCAAGCTTGTCTGCAGTCTGATTGTCTTCACTGTCTTAATGAGCAAAAATAATCCAAAGTTAAATTTCAGTGGTGAAGTTTTAGAAATTGAGACAAAACCTGAATCGATGAAACATTAGTCTGGTACACAATGCTTCTGACAGCACTATGTATTCCAGTGATATTTTATGTTTCACTACAACTGACCACTGTCAAGTGTTCTTATGTTAGTTAACACAACACAAAAGAAGACATAAAATTATTAATATAAAATTTAGATTTGCAGCCATTCTGTGTTCATTTAAAAACAACGTCATGATTGTTTTATTATCAGATACGGCCTCTTTACTCGAATTAGAGCTTCAATGACAAATTGTATTTAAACATTTTTTTAAGATAGATAAGTTTACTTTTTTTTCTCATACTCTATGTTTTGAGTTAACACTTTTTTCGTGATACCATTCGTGTTGTCCACGCAGGTTAAAATAATATGGCCCCGTCAGTTTACTAACCTTTAAATTTGATACAGGTAGTGGAAGGGAATATTTAAAAAGAGATTTCTTTATTGAAAAAGGAGGTAAATGTATGTTGATTCATTCATAGTTAGCCTTTTAACAGCCATTACTATAACATGGTTCAAACTCAATTATTTGGACAACATATCGGCCAACAAAGAAAACGTAATTATCCTGAAAGGCCTCGATGTGCAGCTTTTCCTGAGCAGACATACAGCCTGTGGACAAACAAGCAGGCGAGTGAGACTGCGTGGTGTCCCGGTCACAAATGAGTCTGAGACCAGTGTGCTGTGATAAGGGAGAGATAAAAATGCTGCGCTGATGGGGCCTTGAGGACCGTCTAAATGATACGAGTGTGATATGCACATTGTTTTTCACTCTGAAAACCCGTCTGCCAGACGTCGCTTCCTTGCCGGACAATCCCCCGCTGCCATGGTGTGGTACGCTTCAGATCAATATTTCAAGCTATCAGGAGACCTGCAAGTACACACAGTTGCAGCCTGCCAAATCCACTCACAATTGCTTGTGCAGCCAAAAGAAAGACACGCGGAAAGGTGAGAGCCATTCTTAGCAAATGTCAGCTGTTTTTTTTCCCCATAAAAAATCAAATATCTGCTTGCTCATGTAATTTAGTTCAAGAGCTAAGAGCTGTTGGTTGAACCAGTCAGTAAGGAATGTACAAAAGGATTAAATATTAAATACTTGATCACTGTTTTCAAATTATTTTTTAATTATTACATTATTTGAGGAAATTGGTCTTGGAATTTTTAATTCAGAATTTGCATTCTGGTCAAAATGGCAGAGCTACGTTAATTTAATTAATTATTTTGCTTTTATAACTGAACATAAACTGACTGCATATTTAGGGTATGAACAGACGAGAAAGCATTAATTACATTTTTTTAGGCTGGTAAAATTGTGAGTGCTTGCACTGAGAATGCTGACTAGGCCATAAAACCAACAGATGTTGATTCTATATTAACTGTGATTATAAAAGTTAGATTGTGACTGCGGCAGCAGAGGACCATTTTTTATTCAACTAACAATGAAAAAACATCAGTAAATGTAAAGTTAAACATAATGTTTGATCAGAATTAATTCATTCTGAAGGCCCCTCCGGGTAACAAAATGGGTACAGAAGGCCGACTCCCTTCACACTATACACGTCTGTTTATCAGCCTTTCCTTTTTTTATTATTCAAACTCAAATTATTTGACTCGATGCCAGATTTTTATATTTCTTTCAGCTCACAGATCAGTTGGATGCCGAATAACATCCTTTTAACTGTGTCCTCCCCACCAAATGAGTATGGCAGTCTCCCTCCTGACGCTCTGTTTTTGTGATACATAGGAGACTTGCCCCCCGCTCCCCCACACACATGCAGATGCAAAATTGCTCTCCGCATTCATTCCCATGCGCGAGCTAACGTGCACACACTGCGAGACCAAGGAGTGGAACAGCAGCCCATCCGTCCGATTTCATGGTGAATTCTGCTGGCCGCGAAGGCGGTGTGTATTTTTGTTTTCAAGCACATTCACGTACAATCTGATTCACTTTCTTAGTGATTGTGTGTGTGTCTGCTGGGTTTATTTTCTCTACAGCGCACTACCAAGCATATGTACATCACACTGTCCTCAGTATGCATATGTACACACAGCTGCCTCTGTAAGACAGCTTGGCTCCGCGTGATCCAAAGGGAGCTTCAAAGCTTTGATATGGTTTCATAGAAACACGAGGGGATACTGGTGCGAGTGTCAAGAGACCCCAACATACCCAGCACCAACTACCCGGCAACACGTACAATATTATATATTAGAAGGAATGCGTCTTGTTTTTCAACACATTACATAAAAAGGCTAACGAGTGAATTTTTACTTTTCATCGTTATTGAATGAGAGTATTCCTAACCACCTGACACACATAAGTAACGCACAATGTGTATCTGGCATATATATGACTTCAGGGCATGTGTCACGCTGTGTGACTCAGCCAGCGTACACAGAACGCGTTGTCCCTGAGCACAGGACGTGGACGCCGCATCATTTTGAACACATCGTTCCTTAAAAGCTCGGTGGAAGTGTTGTTTAAATAGAGCAGACAGCTCGCGCTGAAAGCGACACCATCTTAAAGCCGCCTGTGTGTGTGTTTGTGTGTTTGTGATCCTGTTTGCCCACAGCAGCAGGGATCTCTGCCATGTCAATAACAATGAGAGAAGCCAAGATTTTAATGGGAATATAATCTCCTACCTATTTGTTCTGTCGTTGGCACTCGAGATATGTAGCTTCCCTGTTTTCATTCAGCAGAGGGAAGGTGGATGGAAAAGGAAAGTTGTATTTGAGGTAACTGAAGCACAGCAAAACGCATTTCAGATTGGTCACAAATGTGTATTACGCAACCTATTTATGAGCTGGACACTATAGAAATCCACATGTAAATGTTACGTCATCTGTGTGATTCAGGAAATCTGTACACACACATTGATCCGTAAATAAATTGAAATATTGTCACGGCTATTTGTTGACATTTAAGTACACGGGAAGATGTTAAAATAATCAGATCTGTGAAGTTTGAGTGAAAAGTCTTAGTAAAAACATATTTAAATTGATCCAGGTTGTGTAACAGTTTTACATGTGTTTGGAATTGGCGTACCGTCAATGGCGTTTGTGAATGTTGTTTTTCATTTACTACGTAGACAGCTTGTCAAGAGTAAGTGGCACAAATCACACAGAATTAGGAAATAGAAAAGCAATAGGAAACAAAAAGGGCACCGTAAAAGAAAAGCAAGGAGAGTGCATGGAGGAAAGAAGAAGAAGTCTCCCACATAAAGTTCTGTGGTCCCTCTCTTGCCCTCTTGAGATCCTATTTCATCCCATTCCATCCCTGCACCCTTACCTCTGCACTAATGCCTTTATGATGGCATCCCACCCGTCTCTTTCAAGTGCTTATGTGACTCACAGACACACACATTCACAACCAGAACCAATGATCCTTTCCTTGGCCCCTGCGAGACCAAAGACCTTGCTGCAAGGAGATAACGAGTTCCCCGAGAAAAGTGCGAGAGACGGGGGGGTAGCAGTGAGACACGGAGAGATGAGGCCACTGATAGGGGGAGTGAAATAACACTCAGCAGAGCATGACTCCTCCGCGCTTCCTGTGACTAATACGGTTGTCCTTAAAGTGGCAAGGTGTGTTCTTTCTTTGGAGCGTCCACCTCTCCTTCCCACCTCTCGAGCCGAGGTTACAGCTCGCGTCGGGCCTGTTGTGTGCGCCGGTAATTGTTTCCGTCGGGGCGTTGCGTCGTTGGGCTGCAGTCGACCAAAGGAAACCTTGATCGCGTGAAATTTCACCTGCTGTCCTGCCTTTCGATCGCTCGTTATTGGAGGGGTGTGGGGGTTAAATCGGCTGCACTGCTGCCTACCTGCTAATTAATCGGTGGCACAATTAGGATTAGAGGACTAAATAGATTGAGAAGCACTTTTTTTTTAATGTAAGGAACAGCAGCGGCCAATAAACCATCTGTTACATTTGCCATATTTCTGCCATTCCTCTTGAGCCGTCACCGGAGGCAACCTCTGTTTCTTTGTTCATCGGGGGGGTTCCATTAAAGGGATTGTTAGGGACAGTTTGTGGCAGGTTTCTCTGTGGGTGTGTTCACACCAAGTACCTTTTCATCCTAATTTGTAAGTCAATGTGATCGTGGCTCGTTCTTTTGCACAGGTCCACGTTGCTTACTTTGTGGCTCCAGATGTTTAGCATCTTCTGGAGGCAGCTTTCAGCCAATGTTTGCTTTTGTTTAGTGGTGTTCTTGCTCTGAGGGAGCAGTATTGCCTGGTGTTGTATGAGGTTTGATCTTTTGAATTCTTGATGAGTCAACTATTAGACTCGTATCTGTTTACCCATTGAAGTAGCATGATATTCTACATACATGAATGCTTGTGATCCCTTTTCTCTCGAGATGAAATGCTAATGAAAGCTGAAATTATTTGACTGGTTGATTACAAATATATTTTTAAGCAAAAGTAATCCAAAGTACAACATTCTTTGCTACCAACTTCTAAGCCTCTTCATTTTATTGTACGTATGTGTGCTTAAAACATAGCTTGGACAAAATAGGCAGTAAAACAAAAACCAAATAATCACCAAATAATGTTGAAATAAATCTATCTATATCTATTCAAAACTAGCCGGATTCATTTAAAAAAACATATGAATTACTCATCTTTCAGCATGCATTGTGTGTTTGTCTCCTGGCTCCTTCTGGCCATGTGTACTGTAGAAATAAACTTTGGCTCCACCGTGTTTTGTTTCCTCAGCAGGGGACGGGCCCATAAAAGAAATGTGCTTCAACGATTATGACAAGTTGAATATCTGAAGTGATCAATAATGTTATCAGAGCAATATCAGTTTGGGTGTCTGAAGCCGACTGAACTGCAGTTATTCTCAGTGAGGCTCCTGGAGGCAGAGGGAGGAATATAAACCTCTTCTCTCAACGTGTCGTTATTCTGTCACCGGCTGGCGTTTAAAATACAAGTAAGAAGTAAATATGTCTTGCTACAGTGATTGAGAGAACACTAGGAAGTATTGCAATATATACACGTATAAGGGAGACTGTACGCCGCCAAAATACACACTGGATATCCTCACCCATACATACTTATTACTACTTACTATTTGCACAATCATGCATTTTACTCTCATACACATGCAGGCTTCGTTAAGCACACGCATTTTAATTCTCATTTACATATCATTTAACATACATCTTGATAAGAGGGCACAATAACAAGTATGAAATACTCTGTTATCCTTTTTTGAAGAGGAAAAACTGAAGCTGTTATCTGACAGACCAAAAAGATATTTTACCAAAATATCCGACACCCTGTTAAAAAATCTATATATGTAAAAAGAAAATGTGCGCACTCAAGAGTGATAATATGAGATGGAAATATTATATGACCCGCCATAATCTGTATATCAATCTTTCTTTTAAGAGAAACCTCAGCTGACACCTGATCTTCAGGCAGTCGCTGCCACATAAAGTGTCTTTTTTATTTCCAATCACGGCTCGAACAGGATGTTTCGGGTATATTTTATTACTCTATACACTAATGTTTACCTCGGACAAGCAGTTCGAGGTTGCATGCTGCCGTTGAACTGAATTAGAAGGAAATAGTAAATGTAAGAAAATACCTTGACTTATGCTATATTTGAGGTCATTGCGTCCTTTTAAATTCTTCTCACATTCGTCTGTTAAATGGGTAAATGGGTTACACAACTAGGCAGGCTCTAACCCCGAGTATGGCGACCATTGCTTTTCTCATGTACTTTAACTCGTAAAACTACCTCAGTACAATTGCATCAAATACCAGCCAAGCAACTTGACGTTAAATCAATGATGGATCTTAAAAACTGCGGCTACCAAGGAGGCGTACAGGCTGCTTACAACTCAACTGTAGGCGGACAGCCTGTTTCTATTCATTCCTGTCGCTACTTTTCAAATAGCAAAACTAAATAAGTTGACAGCTGGAAGGAGGGAAATCACCTGGAAAGTTCTTTATTTGTTGTTGGCTCACAATACGAAACCACGACTCACAAATATATTCAAAGTGGTTACACGATGCGATGCCACAGCCGAGTTCTCTGCCTCTGTTCCAGAGGTTGTTGAATTATTCAGCGCTCAGCTCGACACAATGTCGCATTTCGCTGTTCGGTTAATGAAAGTGACGTTGTTGTTACTCCAATCGAGCGGCACATTCAGTGAGCGCGAGGAAGATATCTGTGGAAATGCAGAGTCTTTTACCTCCACCATCAAATATTCATTCACATACCAGAGTTCAATATTTTGTTTGTTTATTTATTTTATACAAGAGCTTTGGAAAGTTCAAAATCGATTTCAGAGCATTAGAAGTTTGATTTTTTGATGGGGTCTTTTGTTTTGTTTTTCATTCCCAACTCAGCATCATTGTTCGTCTCAGCTGCACACTCCTGGTGTTCAAGGAGGTCCGGCCTTGGTTTGGGCCTCTGACTCATAATACAGACCCGTTTTTTGCTGTAAAAGTATCGGCACCTTCGAGACAGAGGGTCCAAGGGAAATCAGGTTTTGTGGATTAGTTTCAAATCTCCCCCACTCCTCGGCCAATAAAGTTACATAGATTGGCCAGATGGTCGCATGAGAAGAAAACGCGTCCAAGAAATGAGTCAAGGTGACTATTTTTATTGCGTTGTCACAGCCTACCGTTCACATTGACCAACAGTCGGTGGCACTTTTGAAGAATGGGGGAAGGGGGGGGGGGGGGGGGGGTCAAGAACATCATGGTCAAAGTCACAAACGCCTAGAGGCACGCACCCCCGCCTCTGCTATTTATGGACTCCCTGGTGGTGGTCCAAGCTTTGACCTTCTGAGCTCTGAGAAAGATTTAACTGAATTATTTCCAGGGATATTCATACTATTAGTAAGTACTTAGGTAACAGGACAGGACAATTCAAGGAGAAAACCTCTCAAATTTAGTTGTTTTTCCACAATTTGACTTCCACTTTTTTTATAATCACGCCAAACTAATGAAAACTTAATTGGAACGACGACTTTAAATTCACTGCTTGACAGCTTTATGTGCTCGAAGCAGTTATTTTTACTTTGTAAAGGAAGAACCAGATAAGCAGCACATAATGGGCGTCTTTTTGTTCTAATTTCTAAACAATCTCAGTAGCAGTGCTGCCACTTCTCTCGCGTATGCTCGTTAAACTTTGTTGCCCTCTAGATCGACCGTAGCACAACCCGGATTCTTTCTCTGCGAGAAGCTGCGGTAACGACATTCTGGAAATTATCTCACTTATTTCCCCCAAATTAAATTTGGCAAATTTAAGGGAGCGCAGGAAACTGAGAATATAAACTGCATTTAACCGAGCGCTGAGCAGCGCACACAGTTCTTTGCAGTATTTGCACAAGCAATCATTCATTTTAATTGGGTAACTATAGTCTTAGTGAGCATTAATGTTGTGAATGGCTCTGCCAGCTCAAGCACCTCTCAGCTGTCGTGTGAGGTTAGTCTCACATTTTAAACTGTTCATGTTGCTTTCAGACAGCTTTCTCATTCATATTTTAATTTGAAAATGTCCTGAAAAGGGCCAACCAACGCTGAGTCACAGTAGGCAGAAAATGCTGCTTTGCCGTATTTGGTCTCTTCAGCTTGGTGGATGCATTAGGCTTTGAATGCTGAAAGCAACAGCTGATGTTGAATTTATTCAAAGAGTGAGAATGGTATCGTTCTTTGGCTCACTCAAAATATTCCAGATTTTCTCTTAAAATTCAGATCTATCTATAGGCCTACATATCTCTGCGAGTAGAATACGCTGTGTACCGTCATGTTGTGATGGTTCATACTGTCTGCCACTGATTTAAGTCCAGTGTTTTCCGTTCATCGTCTGCACTGCGGTTGCCCGCCAAAGTATACTTTGCGCTTGCCACAGATTGATAATGAGCCGAAGAGGCCGGCTGGAACTCTCCTCTGCAGTTCCTCTGGTGAGCAGCAGCTGGCCGTAAGCTCGGCTCTGGAAGTGAAAGTACCTTTTGGCCGCTGCCTTCACAGATCTGAGTATAACTTGTAGGTGATTGGCAGTTATACGCCAGGGGAGCAGAGTTTGCTTCTACCTTATGAATCGTCCAGTTGGACTGCAATTTTCCACCAGCACAGAATGTCATGCTTTACCAACCAAATTTCTATTTTAAACTGTGATGGCAACCTTAACTCATGTGACCTGTTTCACAATCAATGGAAATCCATTTACTCACTAAATATTGCTATTTAATGAAGTGACATTTAAAATGCTCCCCACGTTCAAGCAATGGGAAAATGTTTCACATTTAATGCACGTGTCCAATGACTGGTGTACATGCCAAATAGACCAAGAAAGCGCATCGCTCCTCCTGCTGTCGAATCAGGCTTTGTAGGGTAACCCGTTGACTAGTTGGGGTCTCGCACACTCAAACAAACCCTCATCCCCATCAGTATTATGATGAACATCGTCATCACATGGCGAGCACTAAATGGGGGCCAATGAAGTGATAGAATATTAGGCGTCATTCAAATATTTTTAAAAGGTGGATAATAGGGGAGAGAAAAAAAAAGACTTTGACGTAGACATTTAGTCGCGACTGAGACTTTCCTTCCATATGAAAGTATGCGATCCAGAGCCATATGTTCTCGGCACTCTGTATGTGATGGGCTGGCTCGATGTGAGAGTCGCTTTGTTAATAAAGGAGGAAGTGCAGTGTCTGCACGGGCCTTTGATACTCGCTGAAGGCAACTCCCTCTCCTGGGTAAGGTATTAATAATATAGAGGAAGATCCAAGTGGAGAGGGAGCAGATGTGCCACTCGTTGAGCTGTGAGGAGATCTGTGGCACCGCCCCACTGGCAGAGCAATCTGCTCCATCTTTGTTGTTGCCCCCGCCCCCCTCACCCTGTTTCATGCTTGTTGGGTGTATGAGAAATGTTGTTTGCAGACTTTCTCCAATGTTCACATTTGCAAATATTTGAAAACCAGCATGTGGAAAAAAACGGAACTCAAATCAGCTTTAGGTAAAAGTAAAATAAGTATTCCAAATGTACCAAATTGTTGTCCCAAATGTTGACTTTAGCATGCATTTGAATAGGTAAATAGGGTCATGTAGGGGATTTAAAAGGTTAAATCATAATTACTTGCAGATTTACCAGTGACATTGACTTAATAATGTTGTTTGTACATCACGGCTACATGGTTTGGTGTGTCAGTTATCCACATATCCTAGACTGTGTTTATATTAGGGGGCAGAAGGGAAAAGTCATTTTAATTTCGCTGATAAGGCTGAACAGTCTGTGTTCTCATCACCACTGTGGGAGATTTCAAATACATTGAGTAAAACTGAGAAACATGGACCACTTCCCTTTTACAACGTGACACTGGATCCATAAAATTTGGATTTCACTTACAAGCATTAGCTTTGATTTGCCTCTAAAAACACACCTCTCATCCTGCTACAACCAGTTCATGCATATGACATCAAAGAGATTTCTAGGCCGCACTATTCAAACAACCAAAAAATGTGCAATATTCTGATATGTAGCTTTCAAGATATAAAAAAACCTGTATCTGGATAGAGGGTTTCAGTCAATTCACTCAGTCGAGTTAAAGAGAATGACTGAACTGAAACTCACAGAAGGTGTTTTCGGGTGAAACCTCGTAAACCCAAAAGCCGTGAATGTGTCAAATACCCCTCCAGGTTTGCATGCTTTTCATATATGTGCGTGTGTGTGTGTAGGTGCACACAATTCATACAGGTTCATGCCAAAAAGGCATTGTTGAACCAGTATTCCAGTCATGGAGGAGATAGTTAGAGACTTCAAAGTGGTTGAAAGTAGCTCAGAGTCAGACTCAGTCTTTAGGCGGGCAGGTTCAGGTTTACCTGACAAGCCTCTTAAAGCACTTAATCCTGTTAATTCACAATGTAAGTCTGTTTGCGGCACAGTTCTCATCCAAAACTAGGAGCTCAGCCCCTACTGAGTTTGTCTGAGACAAGTTAAGCTGGAAAGTCTTCACAAGGAACATCACCAGTAGGGCAAGGTGTGCATCAGGACCGGATGCATCCTTTCAATATATCCAAAAAATAGCTAGACTCCTCCTATCAAACGACGTGTGTTATCAATCCTCTCTCTATCTAGATAAAATAAGAAAACAACTTTTTGCAGGGAGTGCCATATGCTTGCAGGGTTGCAAAAATGTTCAGGCATTGGGCGGATGAATAACCAAACATGCATGCTCTGCTTTTGATTCTCCTTTCCTCCTTTCTCATTCCTTTTGGAAAACGAAATGATCCAATCTCCAAATGTTTCCTCTATAGCCTTGCCGCTGCTGTTTGTGATTTGTTTTTTAAAATTGACCTCCTCATACAACCACAGGAGAGAAGAATCCCTTATAGACTAGTAATGTGCACGGTGTAAACTGCGACTATTGGCAACTTCCGCGTCTACAGTGAACCCGCCGTATAATGTCTTCACAGTTGCCTTCGGGTTTTTTTCATGCGTTTTTTCCCCATCAAAAGATTTGGGGGTGAAGAACAAAAATTCATCACGTTTCATCACGTTTGGGGCGACTCTTCACCACACCTTCTCTTCAGATTGGACCACGTCGCGTGCAGCACGTATTTCCGTATTACATCGGCTTATCGCTTTTGAACGCGCCATCCATAACTGAAACGAATGTATGTGCGTGTTTGTGCTTTATAAGTCCCTTCCAACGTGGACTAAATTCCACCCAAGATGCAGCTCCCCTGTCTCCACCAAGGGTATGTCTTAACTACATCACAGCGGCGATGAGTTATGACGCTCTGTGATTCATTGAGCGATTCTGATGAGGTTATGAGCGAGCCAAGGACAAAGTTATCTCTCCCCTTACCCACCATGGGAACACTGGGTTTATTAGTCTTCATTGCTATCGCCCCCTTCTTTCTAATCCTCTGTTCCCTGCACTTCAACTAGCCACTTCATACAGTACACGTGCGTTGGTAGGCTACATAACGCCGGAGTTAGGGAGGGGAAAAATGGAATAAGGAAAATCCATTACCGTGCTGCCTTGACTCACAGCCTATAGTGTAATTCATCCTGAAGCTTGTTCAACTCGAAATGGCCCTATTTACAGTTCCATTACAACAATAAGAGAGAGAGGGGGGGGGAGAGATGGCCGTGAGCCGGCTGTGAGCTGGCTGTGAGCTGGCCGGTGTATTTACGATTTGTTCGGTAATCATTTCCAGGGTGTGTAATTGAATGAATGGAATGGCGTACTACTCCACGCTCCATTATTCCACCTGGACCTCGGACAGAGAGGAAGGCCCGGAGGAAGCATCGACATGGGAGCCATTGCGGGGAAGCGACCGGAATGCAGTGACACGAACCTACAAATGAGAAAAAGGGAAAAATAGATTTGTTATTGAGCACATATGGGCCACTTATCTTTCTATCATGCATGCAGTCTCTCTGATGTTTAACTTCATGCTGTGTGCCGCCCACAACGCCGGTTGGAAAGGCTCAAAAAGGGATCGACGAAGCTGAATCGGACGGAGTATGAACTCTACGGGCATTGCTCGTTACGGAGGACCCTTTTTTCTTTCTGTCCAAACTCTGACTTTCTTTCTCTTTAAATGTCTTTAAAGGAGAATTGTATTCAGGTTTGATATTCATCAAATGGATTTGCAATTCATAAAGATGTACTGGCTGATTTTTTATTTTTTTCACTGTGCCAAACTGACGTTGTCGGAGCTCTCTGGTGGACAAAATATGTAATGGTGACAGCGTTTCCAAACTTAACTCAAATTGAGTTTGGCATTTCTGTACTGACACGTTTTTT